>NC_092360.1:16846022-16988522 GCF_030848805.1 Temnothorax longispinosus | reverse complement strand
ACCAGTGAAGAAAATGCCGAGGAGCAACCTAAAAATGCCGAGGAGCAACTTAAAACTCACCAACCAATCTAAACGGCGATAAGTAAAAATACCGAAGAGAATGCCGAGGAGCATACGTCACAGCCAATAGAAGAACAGGAACAACCTGAAAATGAAGAACTTAGTGATTACCAAGATAGTGATTACGACAATGAAGATAACAAAATGTGGATAAGAGAAAAGAAAGAAGAAGTGAGGGAGCCTTTCATTATGAAAGAAGTTTCCCTTCACATCAAGAGGATTCATACTTACCTGAGGAGCGGAGACGAAGATTCCAGCGACGATCCGGGAAGTGACGATGACCACAGCTACCTAAAACATAAAAGAACAAAATTAATACAATTGAAACAAGAATATACTTACCGGTACGAAGAAAGCCGAGGAGAAGGGACGATGGATCAAGAAAACGTGACGCCAGCGTTGACTGCAGAATTTGCGGATAACATCGATGCGCGATTGGCTGATCGGGTCCAAACAGCTTCCAGCAACCAACCATCAGAGGAGGTCGAAGATCTTGAAACACAAAGAAACGTTAATACAACGGAAACGGACAATAATGAGGAGGATATTTCGCAAAATAGCGATACCGAGTCAATAAGACTATATTCAAGGGGCGAACCAGAGTCTCCAGATGAGATAATGCTCAGCGAAAGCAGCATAAGTGAAAACGAAAAGCATGAAAATGTAAATAATATAATACAGGAAGAACATGATAATGATAACGAAAATAATAACAAGCAAGATGCGCAAAGCACAGCATCGTCAAGTTGTGACCGGACGGCACGTGTCGAGCCCGATTCCGGCGGATAATATTCCTATCGAATGGTCGCCACTCGGTTTTACCTTAGACTACCGAGAAGGTAAGTGTTCGCATCAACGCCCCGATTATTCGCAAGACGCTAATAGGATTTATTTGTTTCAGAAGGATGTCCCTGATGGATCACCGTTGCTGCTTCTCGTCCCTGGATCCTCGCTTTACATCGCATAGATAGAGGTAAGTCAGGATAAACTAATTATATCCTAATTATTTGAATTTTATTTCAGACTGATGTCCCTGTTGGATCACCGTTGCTGCTTCTCATCCCTGGATCCTCGCTTTACATCGCATACCAGATAGAGGTGAGTAATTATAAAATAATTATGTGATAATTATTTTATGTTTTGTTGCACATCGACGCCCGGAATGGATCGCCGTTGCCGTTACCCGTCTCTGGATCCTCGCTTTACCTCGCATACCAGATAGGGTAAGTCCCGATAATTATATTTTAATTATGTACTAATTCGCTTCTTTCTTTCAGGTTCCCGCCTCGGATGGATCGCTGCTCTGTTGCTGCTCTGCTTCCCCGGATCCTCGCTTTACATCGCATACCGGATTGCCGCGGGCCAACGTTGGATCATCGCCAAAGGACAAGGTAAGTAGAAGGTATGTATCGATAATTTTTTATAATTAATCAGGAAAATTTGTTTCAGAATTAATTAATCTTTAATTCCAGATCATCATTTCAACATTACAGGCCGTTTCACAATATCATAAAGGTGTCTCACAACGCGAGTTTCTCGCCTCGATGTGAATGTCGCTTTATTTTAATAAAGTTGCACAATTATTCAAATTGCGTATCTCGGCTGATTTATTTAGTCGATACGATGCTTTTATTCCAGATAATTATTCCGATCGGAGGACTTTGTGCCTCGTGATTGTTAAACTATGATCACGCACTCGGCCGTGATCATCACTCTATCATACAATGTTCGTGCGCAGATGTAACGAACGAGTATTCGGTGGTTAAATACAATAATTAATAATGTCCGCACAATATTCCGTGATTGTTAAACTATGATCACGCACTCCGCCGTGATCATCACTCTATCATACAATGTTCGTGCGCAGATGTAACGAACGAGTATTCGGTGGTTAAATACAATAATTAATAATGTCCGCACAATATTCCGTATCCGCGTGACCCAATGCCCGTGGTTGTTATATACTCAAAAATTGCACTTCCGTTAATTAACAATGTATCCGAATTTCAACTCGCGTATTGTTGCTAATAGTGCGAGAGCCCACCGCAAAAATTTGGGTCCATCGCTTTTATGGATAAATTTACTTGCAAAAGGTAGTTTATAAGTCGTATTATCATAAACGATTGTCAGTCAAACTCGTACCCCCTGCGTTATGAACAATAAAAATTTATTAACAATTGGATTTCTAAGCGATTTGGGTCCATCGCTTTTATGGACGAAACTTGTTTCATTCGAAAGGGCATCAAATTCCCTTTCAGAAAATACCCGGCTGATTTGCCCTGGCCCCTGCAAAACCCAGGCTGATCATGATTTTTGACTCAACGCACGAGTCAGATCGATCGTGGCGTTTGAAATGCGCGCCGTAAACAAGGACAGAGCGTCACGCTTTTATTTATACTTTGGATACTATCTAATATTATAAATTTTTAAAGATCATAATTGTTGTTATTGTTATTATTTAACGTTTATGATATTATAATATTGTGTAGGGATTATGAATATTTTTGATTTTTTTATCATTCATATTATTATATTTTATATGTTAATTATATACTTTTATCATTTATCATAGTTAAAAATATCATATTTCCAGATAAAAAGTATGGAACTGTCAGAGAACGTAATGTAAATTGGAATTTTGTCGAATATTTCCAAGTTTTTTACATTTTTTACAAAAATAAACTGTAAATAATCATCAGATTTCTGACGATTTTTTACAGTTTATTTTTTTCCGTGTAGTATTTGCTGTAATTTTGTTAAAATTCAATTAATTATAAAAAAAATGTAAAAAACCTGGAAATATTCGACAAAATTCTAATTTACATTACGTTCTCTGACAGTTCCATACTTTTTATCTGGAAATATGATATTTTTAACTATGATAAATGATAAAAGTATATAATTAACATATAAAATATAATAATATAAATGATAAAAAAATCAAAAATATTCATAATCCCTACATAATATTATAATATCATAAACGTTAAATAATAACAATAACAATTATGATCCTTAAAAATTTATAATATTAGATAGTATCCAAAGTATAAATAAAAGCGTGACGCTCTGTCCTTGTTTACGGCGCGCATTTCAAACGCCACGCTCGATCTGACTCGCGCGTTGAGTCAAAAATCATGATCAGCCTGGGTTTTGCAGGGGCCAGGGCAAATCAGCCGGGTATTTTCTGAAAGGGAATTTGATGCCCTTTCGAATGAAACAAGTTTCGTCCATAAAAGCGATGGACTCAAATCGCTTAGAAATCCAATTGTTAATAAATTTTTATTGCTCATAACGCAGGGGGTAGGAGTTTGGCTGACAATCGTTTATGATAATACGACTTATAAACTACCTTTTGCAAGTAAATTTATCCATAAAAGCGATGGACCCAAATTTTTGCGGTGGGCTCTCGACTCGATTGTATTTGGCAATTAATTGCCCCTCGCTTAGTTAAGACGAGTAATTTTACGCGATAGTACGCGGGAGTTCTCGGTTGTAAAGTATAACGCGTATGCCGATCGTACAGAGTGTGATACGTGTGTTCGCCACGGCTATACCCGAGAGACTGCCTCGAGCGGTCGCTCTCGCTTGGGCTCCCCACTTATGCCGGATCGCTCCCACTCCTCGGAACTTTCTCCATTGTCCATTGTTCGCGGCCGGCACATCTGGCGCGATCATGCGAAAACACGATGATTTTCACTACCCTCTCGCGTGCCCTTTTGCGCATCTCCCGTTTACGCCCGTTCTAGAAGGTTCCCGTGGAAATTTCCACGCGCAACGCAGTGCGAGAACCTTCCTTCCTTGGCACCGCTGCACCAGGTTTTCACTCGCGGAAACTTTTCGACGCGGACAACGTCGACCCTCGCGCACCTCCTCGGAGATACCCCTGATGGTAAATTCGGGTGTTCTTCCTGTAGACGACGTCCGGGTGACGTCGATGTCGTCGGCCGTTGACGCCGACCCTCTGGCTGGGTTTCTCGGGAGCTGGTATCGCCTTTCCAGGCCACTGTTCCCGGAGATGCTTCGTCGGAGCTCGATGTCGACCCCCTTGGCGGGTGTCCCAGGACCTCTCGCGACTGATTCCGTTGTTTGTTCCCGGGAAAGATGCGTTTCCCGGGGAACCCGTCTGACCTTGACGCCGACCCCCTGGGAAAGTGTCCCAGGTCCTGGTAAGACTATTGGATGGCTGAGTTCCTGGCGAAAATGCACTTTGCCGGGATCTTGCCGGACAATGGCGCCGACCCCCTGGAGAGGCTCCCCGGTCCTGGCGAGTCCATCGGACCTCTCTTTCCCTGGAGAAGTTGCGTTTCCCGGGGATTTCACCGGGTCATGGCGCGCACCCCCTGGAGCTGTGTCCCAGGTCCTCGGAAGACATTTCGGCCTGGTTGTTCCCGGAGAAGATGGTTTTTCCCAAGAATTTAGTCTTTTCTCGGCGCCCACCTTATGGACGCGCGTACCGGGTCCGGGGGATATTCCTCCGTGCCCCCCGATACGGGTTATCGCCGTAACTCTATGTCGGCGTTTCGAATTAAACGCGCTTATCATCGTACGATCATTATCGCTTAAACTGTATCGACAACCGCTAAATAATATGAGACCTTTTCGATCGGCGGTGAGTCAAAGTATCAACTAAACTTCGTTTTATATCTATCGGCCGGATATAATTCTTAACCTATAAGTACGCGCGGTCTTTGCCGTCTTACCGAGCCTGTATTTTAATAATACGCAAAAATCTAAATGTAACTGGCCGTACGGGCTTTCAACGCAACTTAATTCTATATCTCTAACGAGTCGTAAAACAATACCGAAAATGTAATCTCAAGTAAACTATAGTAAATAAACGTGAATGTCTTAAATGAAAATCGAACGAAATAAACTAAGTGACCATTTTGGCGAGAAAGTTATCAAAATAAAATCAAACAAAATAAACGGGTATTCTATATATATGTATTATCTTCGAGTGCCTGTCTGGCCTCGGGGATCGTCAATCGACGGGCCGTCCTTCTTTATTTTGGCTCCCATGCCTCGTCGTCGTCACTCTCGCTCTCTCCCGACGGTGACTGAAAGTCGTCGGAGGGTTGATCAACCGGGCCGATCGGGAAATCGTACCCGACGAATTCTGCGATCGCGTCTATCAGAGGAGGAGGCGCGGGAGTCATTAGGAACCTGCAATGCCGACATTAGCGGCATGGGCGGCATGCTTGGGAGTTCCGTCTCCCGTGGTGCTGGTGCCGCTGCGGGGTTTCCCTGTGGCGGCTCCGCTTCCGCTACCGCTCGTTCCGTCTGTGCCGCGCGTGGCTCTGCAACGGGTAGTCTCTGTAGGACGACTCGGGGTGACCGTTTGAATGAACTAATAAACGGACGCTTGACAGCTCACAACACAAGAGCGAAGATAGACATAAAAAAAACTCGTGACATTGATATCAAGATGAATCGAGAAAAGAGAGCCATGGAAAGATGGAAGGACAATCTACAGAGAAAAGTGAAAAAATATGCAGAACAACAGAGGATGCTTAAAGTGAGAGAATTATCTCCCGTAGAAAGCAACGCAGAAGCTTACGATCGAGAGGAAATAGCAGCGCAAAACAGATCGCTGGAAATTATAAAACAGTGCGAAGCAGCCCGAGAAAGAAACGTGTTCGACGCGGGAAAGTACCGGGTAAACGACGAAGCAGGCAGCGCAATAGCCGACGTCAAGGCCATATATATTGTGCGAGATTTAAGGAAGCCTAGCGATAGAAGAGAGTCCTCTTACGAAATTAACGCCTCAATAGTCCAAGGAGTGTCAGATGTAACGGTTAAAACACACGAAACAAGACAATCCACGTCGAGAGCCATCGCATCAACGAGTGCAACGACAACGTCAAGTACGGCATCAACGCCGAAATTAATGATCGTACCACAACAGGAGACGGTGCAGCAACATCAACTAATCATCTTACCATCGGGAGAGATGGGTTCTTTAAGAAAAATTGCGCCTCTACCAACGAGCACGCAGCAGCCAATCATGATGAAACAACAGCAATCGAGCACCGGCAGAGATCAACGAGACAGCAAATCAGCGTCAAAAATAACGAAGAAAAAATCAAGTAAGCCTGTCATTAAATCGATAAGAAAAACAGAAATCGTCACGAAGCACCAGACGAGGAAGGCAAATAAAAAAATACTCAATGGATACCAGCCAATCGAGTGACGAAAATGAGGACAGCCAACTACATCTGCCAACCAGAACCGACGAGATTAAGAATTCTATCTTGAGGAAAATCCTCAAGGTAGAATTGCCGAGGAGGATGGAATCGGAGGTTAAAGCCTCCGTTCCGAAGTCGTGTTCAGGGTTGAGCGGCGGTAACTGCCACCCGGCAGACGAGTCGCTGGCAGCAGCCGGGGCTTCAGGGATGGTGGAGCCGTCAACAACAACGGTTGCGCTGGCCAGGGATGCCAGATTTGCGTTTCTGCAACGCTACCACGGCGCGTGGTGGGGGCTAGGTGGGGATAGCGCCCACGAGTCGGCCAACTTCGGGCTGGTAGAAGAGCGCAGACATATGATGTGCTATCTCTTTCTATCCTATGCTGTAGCTGAGGCATACGCGTTACCACGCGTTAGCACGCGTTACCATGCGTTACCGGTTACCGGCCGGATAGCTCATGCGATAAATTTGATCTCGCGTGTCTCTTCCCGCACAGACGCGAGACACTAATATCGTATCTCTTGATAATATGTTTATATTTTATAATGTAAAAGTTACTAATTAATAGGTCTTTAATTTACATCGCATTTTACATTACATCGCCATTTATTTTATACATAAAATATATAAATTAATTACAGAAAAAATGGTAAGAGCGTAAATAATAGAAATCCACTCTTGGCCAATATGTACTTTTTCTAAAAAAAACGTGTTATAGAAAAATGCCTTATATGTTATGCAATTCTTACATATTTTGAATTAAAAGATATTAATGTGCATCGTTAATTTCGTGTTTTCTATTTGTGTAACATATATGTTGAATTATATAGATATTTTATTGAATACCTTTTCACATTGCTATAAAATATTTCTTCATTTAATATTACTTATAAAAATATAAGTAAAATAATTCAAGTAAAAGACTTTAATTGTTTTGTTAAATTTGGTTTTTCATTAATAATAAAATAACTATGTAACGTATGTATGTACGTATGTAATTAATAAACCAAAAACTCAACGAAGGCAATAAGAGCCAAGTGTGACGTTTAACCGCTAAATTTTATTCTAAAATACATGGTAAGATAGCGAACGTTTCGACTCTTTTTTGGAGTCCTCCTCAGCGCATTATATAACAAAGAAGTTTACGTTCCAAAGCATCGTCGTGTAATTTCCTGGTTGAAGTGCCAAAAAAAGGTCGAAACGTTCGCTATCTTACCATGTATTTTACAATAAAATTTAGCGGTTAAACGTCACGCTTGGCTCTTATTGCCTTTGTTGAGTTTTTGGTTTGTTAATAATAAAGTAATAAAGAATGGAAAGTTTAGAAATATTTTTCTTAAAATTATTTGATACGATCCATTTATGCACCCTCGTTACTCTTGAGATGACTGCCTTGCGGTCTTATCTATTGGCACGGTCCTGCGTGGGCGATTCGCATTTGTTTTCTAGCATGCACAATGTTTACGTAAAGCACGCATTCTTTTGCAAAGGAGCGTCTCGTTGTGCTGATCGCTGCGTCGTTACAGAGCTTTTCTCTAACCTCGCGATTCACGGTATTAACGATTTTTTCACTTTTGCAATTCTCATTTCTATTCTTCCATTTTTTTCTTTATTTTCCTGCTTTTTTCTTTATATTTCTGCACTTCTGTCTTTCATTTTTTTTTATCCTTATTTCTTTTTTTTCGCAATCTTTTTGCCATTTCCTTTCTATTTTTCCTATTCCACTTTTTCTATTATTTATTTCTATGTTTTATTCTATTTTTTATTTTTATTTTCTATCGCTTTTATTATTTATATTTTATATTCAATATGGAAATATACGATAAAAATAAGAAAAAATCAAAGAAAAAATTTTTGTCAGCTTGGCTTAACGACGACCGGTATAAATTTTGGATAAGCCAAGTGCCATCTAATGATACCCTTTATCATTGCAATATATGCAATAAAAATTTTTCTTGTTTATCGTATGTTTCCAGGCACGCGGATTCTGCGTGTCATAAAAAAAATCTTACAGAAAATACTGAATGTAATAAAAATGTACAAGGAAAAAAAGTACAGCATAAAAGAATATTTAGACCGCAATGGCTCGACATAAAACAGTATAAATTATGGTTACGCGAAGCACCTAATAGCGCTAATTCATTTTTTTGTTTAATATGCGACAGAACAATAATTATTACAGGCGGTCTAACGCAAATTCAGCGACACGCAGAATCCCAAATGCACAAAGAAAAATCTGAAAAAAGTGACATGGCGGACAAATCGAACGAAGATTTGAATACGCAAAATGATGAAGCATTTCTGACTTTTGATAAGAAATTAAAATTAGCACAGATACGAGTAACCGCATATATTACTGAACACAATCTTCCTTTTCAAGAGTCAGAAGGGCTTATCAAGCTTTGTCAAAGCATAGGAGAAGATCCTAAGGTCTTGAGAAACTTAAAAGTAAGTCGAACGAAATGTACAAATATCATTAAAAATGTTTTGTGTCCGGTTGCGACAGATAATGTATGTAATAATGTTAAAAAATCAAAATTTTCTATTTTTATTGATGAAACATCAGATGTAACGAATGAAAAATGGATGACGTTTCTTGTTCAATACGTAGATTCCGAAAATTTAGACATTACATTCGTTCGCAATTAATAAAGTTAATTAATATTGATGCTAAAGATAGTAGTGCAGACAAATTATTTAAGGCATTTGAAACTGAAATGTGTAAACTAGAGATTCCATTTTCAAATATCATTGCTCTGTCATGCGACAATGCGTCTGTCATGACAGGAAAACATTTATCTTTTAAAACAAAACTTCAATTAAAATGTAAAAATTTATTAACATTTTCATGTCCTTGCCATTCCGCGGCGCACAATGCATGCGCTAAAACGCCCGATTTTTGTGAAGAATTTCTGAGAAAAATTGCAACTTATATCAACAACAGTCCAAAACGTTTAGCTATTTTCAATTACTTTTGTGAATGTTTTCAAGATACAACTCACAAAATTTTGAAGTTATGCGAAACTCGATGGCTCTCGCGTTATTCATGCATTGATAGACTTCTTGAATCGTGGGATACAATAAGACATTTCCTTAATGAAATAGTCGTGAGCGAAAAAACAAAGTCTGGGGAATACTTATTGTCTTTGATGGGAAATGTAGATATAAAAGCGTACTTTTCATTTTTAAAATATGTTTTAAATTTCTTTAATGCATTTAATGCCTATTTTCAAGCTCACGACACAAGGATTCATTTATTACAATCTAAATCAGTTAATTTCCTTAAGCAAATCTCGGAAAATTTCTTAAAACCAGATTTATTAAAAGATTTGCTTACAAATATTTCATTTCGTGAAAAGGAGAATCAAAAATCTCTTGATAATATAACTTTAGAATCAGAATGTGAAGAATATCTTTGTAAGTTAATGGAGAAAGGACATGGAGATGTTATAACAACTATTCGACAAAATTGTTTGCAGTTTTACATCACTGCTGCCGAGGAAATTGAAAAGAGATTACCTGTTCATAACGAATTTTTATATAAATTAAAAGTTTTTCAACCAGATATAGCTTTATTTGATATTGACAGAGAAAAATCATTTAACGATATTTCTTTTATCGCGAAAACTTTAGGTGGATTTGATGAAGACGGTTTAAAGAAAGAATGGCTTACGTTGCATTCTGATTTTTCAATAGAAGAAAAAGATATTTTTGAAAAATTCAGTTTTGACAACATGTGGAAAAAAATTTTGAAACGTCCATCCATTAATAATCCGAAATATCCAAATTTAAGATCACTTTTAAATGCAATAAGATCGCTTCCAAATTCCAATGCAGATCCTGAAAGAGCATTTTCTGTCCTGACCGATTTAAAAACAAAAAAAAGAAACAGACTTTCGTCGACCTCAATTAACGCAATTTGCGTATTTAAATCAGCGTTGAAGGCGAGGGGGGAAACAGCCTTAAATATGGATATAAATGACGAACATCTGCAGCGTTGTCGTCAAACATTTTATATGTCGCTCCTCCAAAAAAGAGGAAAAATTGTTTGACATTGTACGCTGCAGATGATGCAGGCCCCTCCTCATCTAATGATACGCTATAATAATGTCCAAAAGATAACATATTATCTTTTGGATATTATTATACATATCATGTGATATGAATAATAATGTTTAAAAAATAATTTTCTTTCTTTCTCTTTCTTTCTCTCTCTCTCTCTCTCTCTCTTTCTTTCTTTCTCTAAACATTATTATTCATATAAAATATGATGTATTACATAATGTATGGATATCAAAGCCTGAACACACATACACAGACAGAGAGGGTTTGGAGTCGTAAAATATTGTGGGAGTGACGAACCACGGAGTCCTGATCTCTGCTGTGACACACACACACACACACACACACACGCACACGCACACGCACACGCACACGCACACGCACACGCGCACGCGCACGCGCACACGCACACACACACACACACACACACACACACACACACACACACACACAAGCGCGCGAGTAAAAAGATAAGTTTGCAAATTATAAAATATTGTGGAAGTTTTGAGACATAAAATCGTCATTGCATTGGAGTTTGGAAGCAATGTTATTGCATTTAAAAGTGATCTTAAATTTGGATATTTAGGATTATTAATGAATGGACGTTTCAAAATTTCTTTCCACATGTTGTCAAAACTGAATTTTTTGAGATTATCTTTTTCTTTTATTGAAAAATCGGAATGCAACGTAAGCTATTCTTTCTATAAACCGTCTTCATCAAATCTACCTAAAGTTTTCGCGATAAAAGAAATATCGTTAAATGATTTTTTTCTATCAATATCAAATAAAGCTATATCTGGTTGAAAAACTTTTAATTTATATAAAAATTCGTTATGAACAGGTAATCTTTTTTTAATTTCCTCGGCAGCAGTGATGTAAAACTGCAAACAATTTTGTCGAATAGTTGTTATAAAACATCTCCATATCCTTCCTCCATTAACTTACAAAGATATTTTTCACATTCAGATCCTAAAGTTATATTACCAAGAGACTTTTGATTCTCCTTTTCACGAAATGAAATATTTGTAAGCAAATCTTTTAATAAATCTGGTTTTAAGAAATTTTCCGAGATTTGCTTAAGGAAATTAACTGATTTAGATTGTAATAAATGAATCCTTGTGTCGTGAGCTTGAAAATAAGCATTAAATGTAATATTAAAAAAATTTAAAACATGTTTTAAAAATGAAAAGTACGCTTTTTTATCTACATTTCTCATCAAAGACAATAAGTATTCCCCAGACTTTGTTTTTTCGCTCACGACCATTTCATTAAGGAAATGTCTTATTGTATCCCACGATTCAAGAAGTCTATCAATGCATGAATAACGCGAAAGCCATCGAGTTTCGCATAACTTCAAAATTTTGTGAGTTGTATCTTGAAAACATTCACAAAAGTAATTGAAAATAGCTAAACGTTTTGGACTGTTGTTGATATAAGTTGCAATTTTTCTCAGAAATTCTTCACAAAAATCGGGCATTTTAGCGCATGCACCGTGCGCCGCCAATGCAGCGGAATGGCAAGGACATGAAAATGTTAATGAATTTTTACATTTTGACTGAAATTTCGTTTTAAAAGATAAATGTTTTCTTATCATGACAGACGCATTGTCGCATGACAGAGCGATGATATTTGAAAATGGAATCTCTAGTTTAAAAATTTCAGTTTCAAATGCCTTAAATAATTTGTCTGCACTACTATCTTTAGCATCAATATTAATTAACTTTATTAATTGCGAACGAATGTCTAAATTTTCGGAATCTACGTATCAAACAAGAAACGTCATCCACTTTTCATTGATTATGAAACATGTTTCATCTATAAAAATACAAATATTCGTATTTTGTATGTTATTAATTACACGTTAAGTTTTAACTGGTCATGAAACTTCCATGATTTCTTGTATACACATGTATCCATATAAAGGTAGAGAGTGTTTGGAGTCGTTAAATACTGTGGGAGTGACGAACCACGGGTTCCTGATCTCTACCTGTGACACTTTCAGAACTTTGTACATCCATATTATTATTGTAAAAATATTAAATATTTTATTTGTTCGCTATCTTTTTCTCTAAATTTCTTGGACTAAAATTATACGAAATGTACTCGAAAAGTAAAATAATATTTGAGTCACTCAAAGTAGAGTGACTTTTTACTTTTATAGAGTAGTGAAGAAGAGTGAAATTCTTCCATTATTAAAACCTGTAGTTAAATATTTCTTCTTATAAAAAATGAAATGTTACTCCTCTTTCAATGGTAGTATTTTATCATTATTGTTTCAAGTGAAGCTTGCTGATTTCATAGAATTTTATTCCAAGAAATTTAGGGAGTTTATGTTTTACTTAATATAATGCAACTGTTTAAAATAGATAGAATAATAAAAGTAAATTTTGAAATAGAGATAATTAATGAAATGATACTATTAAACTAAAAAAGGGAATATTTTTCAATTTTGCCAAGATATATTCTATTTAAAACTGTAAAATTTTGTGAATAAGTAATGTTAATCAAAAGAAGCGTTTTAAATACAGGAAAAGCTTCAATTTGAAAGAGCTTTTTGATATTTTAAATGTAACATTTTCTATTTAATCGTTATTAAATGAGTACCTTGTCAAATAAAGAATTGTTTTGCTCCTGATCAATGACTATTTTTAAAATATTCTTTTTTCTTGCTAAAAATAAGTTACAAAATTAATATTTTTTATAGTCTATAAAATCAAATTTTTTTTGCAAATTTTATTGCAATTTTAAACTAATGTAAAATCCTCTACAAACATTTTTTTATTATATTTTTTAAAGAATGATTTTACCGAGTACGGGTGATTTTGAAGTTAACAATTTTATAAACAATGAGTACCGCCGGCATTAGCACCGTCCGCATAAAACAGTTGTACTGTTCATCAACATTTTGAAAAATAAATACTGCAAAAAGTAAGAAGCAATCATCAATCAACATCATGCTTTACGAAGATGAAAAATAACAAGCCGATACTTTATAAAGTGATTAAATTCTACTGGAGTCCCAGTGCTGTGAGAAATGACACAGATCCTTGACCCAGGGATATAGGTGAAGTTCTTAATGGTAAAGAAGACGGAAGATTTTTTACGGGACAGTGGATTTGGCGAAAGATATATTCCACCTTCAAGACTGAAAGGATAGGAAGATGAGTTTCACTAGCCTGGTAAAGCAACTGGTCTAGGAAGGAAAGCTTTAAAATAAAACTTAGGCAAGCCAGTTCACCACAAGGTTTGCCACAACTCCATTCAAGAGGCAAGACAGGCTCAAGAACTGTGGGCTAATTATCTACATGTTTCACTCCGCTTTATTCCGAAGAGGAACAGGATTGAAGAAAAAAAGAAAAAGATCTACTCGGCCAAAGAACGGTGTATCGCCAAACAACATCTCGTATAGAAAGACACCCACGGACCACTAGTCGCATTCACGACCGCATACTCCTTCTCCACCTTGAAACTGCAGGACCTCCAGAGATATGTAATCGGGGGTACCGACCGCAGTATCGGACCGCACTAAACCGTCAGCATCCATCCTCATCCTCATCCTCATCCTCATCCTCAAAGTCGGCGAGCTTCAAATAACCGTGCCTATCGAGCAACATGTTGTCCGGCTTCACGTCCCTATGAACGAAACCCATATTATGTTTCGCGTCCAACGCGAGCACCACCTCGGCACAGTAAAATTTTGCCCATTTCTCCGGTACCTCGTAATTCGACATCAAGTTGACGAGATCCCCGCCCGGCATGTAATCCATTACCATGTAGAGATACATTACCATACTTCTGATCTAGAACGCAAAGTGGAGCTAGACTATCCACGGGGAGTTCTAAGGCACCCCGCTTCATCAACACTCATTATTTGCACTCTTTATCTATGCTCTTTTATGAGTGACAAGATTGAAGAAAAAGAAGAAGAAGAAGAAGATCTATAGTCTTCATCTCTTTTCAAAAAATTGCATTTTAAAGAGAATTTAGTCTTTACTCTTATTTTGGAAAAATATGAATACCAACGCTTAATCATCATTGGACTTTGTATGAGAATGCATTCAATCAATTTAAGTGAACTAAATAACAACGGATTCAAGATATCTTTACATATGCAGATACATATATATATATATATATATATCTCCAAAATCCGATGAAGCAAATTTCCTATGGTGCATATTAAGACATTTGATCCGACGGTACTTCTTTAGAAAATAAATAAAATAAAATAAGATAATAAAATATAGAGTTAACTTTAAAATTGCTTTACTATGTAGTATATAACAAATGTAAAAAGAATTCTGAATGTGTATTTTAAGAGCAGAGAAAATATATTATTTTATAATTGCAATGTGTTTTTACAAAAAAATTGAATGTATTACAATATAATTATTTATTAGTATATTTTACAAAATTAAATTTATTAGAATATGTTAAAAATGGTCATTGATAAGCAGCAAAACAAATTCTTCTATGACAAGGTATTCAACATACGTAATAATTAATGAACGTACAGATGTCACGTACGTATTTCATGGAAAATGTTATTTTTCTATGAAAATAAATAAATAAATGTAATATTAAAAAACGTTTGTAAATTAAAGTTTTGCTCTTTAAAACGTTTTTTTTTAATTGCTCTGCATGATTTTTACCACAAAATTGTGGGCAAAATAATGTAAAGCATGTTTTAAATAGAACATTTTTAAAATACAATATTTCTCTTAACAAAATGGAAAAACATTTCCTATTTTAAATGCCCATTGTGTAAAAAAATGTGAATTAAGATATATATTATTTCTTATTATATCGTTTTTATCCATGGTATGTAAATTAAGTGTTATTTATGTTGCTTTTATAACATTTTTTTTGTTTATATGCATAACACATTTATTTTACTCATTTCAAGAATAGACTATAATTTCTGCAATAATTTAATTAAAATATTTTATTATAAATATGTGCTATTTTAAATATTATATTAAGTAAGACATATACATGTGCGCTTTTTTCAGATTTTACACTAGAAATACCAAGTTATTTTCGACCGTTTCGATTTTTTAATTTGTCATGTTTTTCATCGTAAAAGTATAATTTTGAAATTGTCTCAATTTTTACTTATTTCTTTCTTTATTCTGATAAATTTATTCTATTTATTCAACCTTTAATATGACCAATAGTTTAAAAAATCGAAACGGTAAAAAATTATTTGGCATTTCTAGTGTAAAGGCCACTTTATACAATCTACAATTCACGACAGAATAGATATACTTCTATTTGTAATTTTGTATTGTGTAATATAGAAAACATTTAATGATTTATAAATGTATGTATGCATACATTTGTGTAATATATTCATATATTTATAGATAAACATTGAATTTTTTGAATGTTTTTTTATATACACAATTTTGTTTCAAATTCTGTCGTGAATTATAAATCGTGTAAAGTGGCTTTAAAATTAATTGATACTCTGTCTTACTATTTTTTTCTATTCTGTCTTTTATTTTTTTTATATTTTATATCTATCCTTTTTTATATCTACTAGACACTACAGACGCGCGCTACGCGCGCGCTATTTATCTTTAACATTTCACTATTAACCCTATTATACACAACTGTCAAAATATACAATGACAGCTGCAAATGAAGTAAGCGCAGCAAGAAAACCAATCGGCATCGCGGAAAAGCGGCAACAATAAACTTCACATCTCCTTTTTAGAAAAGGATTTTATATCTATCCTTTCTACCTATCCTCTATTCTATACATTTCCTCTTGACGGAAGAGACCACCACCTTCTCGCGGTTTTTGTTGAGCAACAGTATGTACGTTATTTATTTACAAAAAAGATATACAATAGAATATATATCATATGATTGCACAAATATTTTTTTCTTTTATTTTACTATATGTATTTACTATTAGCAAACTAAAAATTATACTTTTAGAATAATTCCGAAACAAATAATATCTATATAATTTAATTTATTTTATTATTTTTGTGTTAACAATAAGGCATTTTTCTAAATTAATAACACGATTTTTTTAAGAAAAAAGTGTACATACTGGCCAAGAGTGGATTTCTATTATTTACGCTCTTTCCATTTTTTATTTCTGTAATTAATTTATATATTTTATGTATAAAATAAATGGCGATGTAATGTAAAATGCGATGTAAATTAAAGACCTATTAATTAGTAACTTTTACATTATAAAATATAAATATATTATCAAGAGACACGATATTAGTGTCTCGCGTCTGTGCGGGAAGAGACACGCGAGATCAAATTTATCGCATGAGCTATCCGGCCGGTAACCGGTAACGCATGGTAACGCGTGCTAACGCGTGGTAACGCGTATGCCTCAGCTACAGCATAGGATAGAAAGAGATAACACATCATATGTCTGCGCTCTTCTACCAGCCCGAAGTTGGCCGACTCGTGGGCGCTATCCCCACCTAGCCCCCACCACGCGCCGTGGTAGCGTTGCAGAAACGCAAATCTGGCATCCCTGGCGCTGGCCAATCGCCAAGGAGGAGAGGTCGAGCCGTTCCAATTGACCGACCTCATGGACCAGCCGATCTTCGAGGTGGTTCCGGAGGCCGAGGCCGAGGAGACTATCCTGACTAGCGAGGTACAGCCCGCTGGACTCAGCGAGCAAATGAAGGACGACCCGAGCCAACCAGTAGACGAGGAGACGGCCAGTCCTGGCCAATCAGACAAAGCAGCGGCGGAATAGGCCCGTGCGCGATATTCAGTCCAAGAGACTATTACTTTTTACGCATATCATAATAGATTATTAAGTTTTTATCAAACCAAAGAGCACAGAATCACCCGTGATACAACAGAGTTTTATATTGACGTAAGTCACGTTTTATTTTGACAATTGCGATATTGAGAGATTATTTTATTTTATTTTCTACGTAGCATGTACGCTAGCCAATAAGAGCATACTAACAAAATATAACAGTATTACACACGAAAAACAAACATACCTTCAAAATACATCTTACTAATCCCAGTAAGAACATTAAACAAGATATTAACATTAAAGTAGAGTCATATAAAAAGAGCCAATCACAGGCTAGAGTCACTGTCACACAGCTATTCAGTAATAACGTCCAGATATGGATCCAGATAAAATAACATCATTAATTCTAACAGCAATTTTCATTTTATTCTCAATTTTAATATTTGTTGCAAATTTTTTTTTCTCATTTTCCTGGCTTGACTTAGGCATTCTACTGAGCCAATCTGCGTAATTGATAAATTTCCCTTAATGTGTTTGACTTCGTATTTAAACGGGATCAAGAAAATCGACCATCTCTGCAGTCTCGCTGCTGCTATTTCTGGAACGACTTTTTCAGGGTGAAAAATTCTCGTTAATGCAGCATTATCCGTTTGCAATAGGTGACCCCACAGGTATTCAAAAAATTTTCGTTCTCCAAAAATGACTGCTAAGCCTTCTTTCTCAATATGTGAGTAGTTTTTTTCCGCTGCCGTTAATGTTCTACTTGTGAAACAAATCGGCCTATCTAATTCTTCTATTTCTCTGTGTGATAACACTGCACCCACGCCATATGGTGACGCGTCGTAGGTCAGTACGATCGACTTCCTGGGATCTGGGATCGAAATGGATCAATAGTTTTTCTGACGCAAGCTTGCTTGTTATTTTCTTGAAACTTTTGTGCATTCGTTTGTCCATTCAAATTTTCCTTTCTCCAAACACGCAAACAACGGTCTGAGTTTTTGTGCCATGTTTTCGATAAAACGACTATAGTAATTTATCGATCCCAGAAAGCTCCGTAGCTGCGACTCGTCTTTTGGTATCGGTGCTTCTTTTACGGCCTCAATTTTTTTTAAAGGATAAATCCCTTGTGCCGTTATCCGATATCCTACGTATTTTACCCCGTTTTGAAACAAATCGCATTTTTCGAAATTAATGTGTAAACCGTTGCCATCTAAACGCGTCAACACCTCGCGTACACGCTTAACGTGCGTCTCGAAACTCGGTGTGACCACCAATATGTCGTCTAGGAATACAATTACTCCTGCTATTCCCAATAATAGTGTACTCATCACGCGCTGGAATAAACCGGGACCGGTAGACACTCCATAAGGCAAACGGTTTAAAGAGACCGAGATACTAATCACAACTAACTCTTGGCTTTTCTCTGACAACGGCAGTTGTTGGTAAGCTTCCGACAAATCCATCGTGCTAAATATCTGCGCGCCTCGAATAACATCGAGTATTTCTTTTAAACGCGGTAAGGGATAATGATCAATTTCCAGAAATTTATTCAGTGTGACTTTATAGTCTCCGCATAAACGAATCGACCCCCCTTTTTTTACCACCGGTACCACGGGTGTTCCCCAATCGCTGAACTCGACTGGCGAAATGATACCGCATGTTTGTAAACGTTTGATCTCTGTTTCCACGCCCGTTCGCATAGCTATCGGTACGCGCCGCGGCTGAATAAATTTTGGAGTTGCCCCTGTCTTTAATTTCAATGTAAGTTCACCTTTTGTGAAGAGCCCGAGGCTTGGCGCAAATGCCTTCGGAAATTCTCGTTTCACGGCGGCCATCGCGGCTGCCCTATTTGGTTCTTCCGATCCCTTTTCACGATCTTCGGTTACGTGATTAAACGTCAATAGCTACATTTTTAAATCTAATAGCCAGTTTCGCCCAATAATTGGCGGTCCGCCGTTTCTCACGACATACAATATTTGATTCGCTTTGGCATTATTAAAATTCAATTTTTACGTCGATATATCCTACTGTTGCTATCGGTTTTTTATCATATCCGTGAAGTTCCCTTTGTGGAGTATTTAACGCTACGCTCGAAAAATTTTTTTTGTACCTTTCAACTGAAATCGCGGAAATCGGCGCGCCAAAATTAACTTCCATCTCTAATAATACTCCGTTTACTTTAATTATCTCTACATGCGGTGCTACTACCCGTCCTGTTTCGTTTGTTGTTGTTTTCTCCTCCATATACATATATATTCCCATGCCGGCATCTGTAGCCGGGCAATTGTCGCTCGTGAAACGCTGGTCTTCCTTTGGCCTTTCGTCCTCAGTTACCGACTCGTCATCTACAAAGTTTTGGTTTACCGCTGGCAGTCGATTTCTGTTCCTCGCACACGTCTTATAGATATGTCCTTGTTTTCCGCACTCGCTACAATATTTACTTCTTAGACTACACTCGTAACTGCGATGCCCCTTTCTCCCACAGCAATAACACTCATCACCCGCGTGAGTCGACGTTGCCGGCGTATTCGAATTCGAAGCTCGATGTTGAAAATTTCCTCTTCCTCGTGTTGTACCTCGTCCCTGGCCGAAACCTTTTGATCGTCCACGTTGCCACGGTGTGTTGGAGAATCTCTGCTGCGAGTTGCTGCTCGGCCCCTTGTTTGCATGCCATATAGCGTTCACACTTGGGGTCTCGGTCGCCTCTTGTTTTGAAGTTTGTGCTAATAACAATGATTCGGCCTTCGCGTCGATGGTTTTTGCCAACTCAACAGATTGTTCCCAATTCAAATCCGGTGAATTTAATAATTCGTAGCGTACTGTTTTTAAGCTTTTCCCTGAGATCAGTTGATTTTTTAGTTGACTTTTTAGCTCCGGCGCCGAGAAATTACATTTTTGTGCCAACATTCGTAGCGCCTTTATGAATTCGTCTATAGACTTTTCTTGTTTCTGCTTTCTTTCACGAAATGTGAACCTCGTTAAATGTATGTTTTCCCTAGGTGCATAAATTCTTCCAATTTTGTTTTTAGTGTCGCGTAGAGCGTTGTTAGCGGATTCATCGAGGTTACAGTTGCCTTGAGTTCTTCGTAAACCTCCGCGCTTAAACGTGTAATTAACAATACCGACTTTTTCGTTTCCTCGACATCGTTCAGAATAATGAAAGCTTCTAATTGATCGTCGAACGTTTTCCATTTTGCTCCTTTTTTGAACGGCTCGATAGTATTTGCGTTGAATTGAGCCATCTTCGGTTGTTCTTGCACGCGGTCTTTTGTTTCCTCGTCGACTGCGGTTTTGTCCCCGCGACTTCGAACTGCTTTTACCAAGAGTTTCCGCACAGTCTAATGTTGCCCCTGATGGCACTTCCACCTCGTATCGTTCACAGATCGCTAATAAATCGTTTTTGGAGTACGTTTGAGTCCACGCCGTTTGCCCGGATTTAAAATTACTTTCAACTTCTTCCCATTTTAATGAATCTTTGTCTGCGCTTATTTTGTCCTCTGTTTTTTTCCTCCACCGGCCATTCCGTTAATTTATTCTAATGTATTTATGTATCCCATCCTCGTCGCCACTGTTGGGAATCCATTTATTAAGGGATAGGAAAATAACTGAGAAGACGCGTAAGGGAGAAACGCTGACGTTTTTATTGTGACTCCGTAAGACGTTGAGACGAGCTCACGATCGACTGACACGTCGACTCGATATTAGGCGTTTAGGTACCATGTACCTTTAAGTGGGGATACCGCAATATTATACAGTCTATTTGCAATTTATTCAGCTAAAGCCACAAAATGAAGGTCAAGGAGTACATAGTAATAACAGCAATCGTATTCATTCCTATTATCATAACATTTCCCGACATACAGACAATTCTAACATTTTTCACATTATACACATTTTATATTATCTTATTAAGCATCAAGGTCGAACCACGATTGGTTCTAGATTAAAATTAAGACATTTTATAAGTATTTACAAGTTTTCCTATTATTTGGGCCCAAGGGCAGTTCAGAGGGCCAATAGAGTTCATCAAAGTTGATTTTATATTCATTTATGAATTTTGAATTATTCTGACAGTTCCGATAGAATGTCGCATCGCGACAGCCAATGGGAAGCGTCCCAGCCAATTTTACACCGATTAATTATGTTTTCGACTAATATGTCAATTTCAGATAGTTTCGTTACAGCGAAAGCCAATAGGATTGTTTCCTGGCAATTTTGTATTATTTTACACCTTTTCAGATTATTTTACAATATTACAAGGCCTTCAGCCAATCAGCACTTTGTGCTATTTCTTTAGATAGACGCGAAAAACCAACCAATGAGAAGCGAGCTTAGCCCAGAAAAGCGAGATTCGATACTTACCTATTATACTTACCAGTCCATTGATTGGGCGAGACGATCCTACAAAGTCCGGGTACCTGAAAGAAAAGGAGAATTAGTATAACTGTTCGAGATTCCGTTACCACGGTGCGCCATCCCTTCAGATGGCAGTATCGATCGGGTAGCGTTACCCTGGATCCTCGCGGCAGTTGGCGCAAGCTCAGGCGCGCTGATCGGCAGCATCATCCTTGCGATTTTCAACACTTTGTTCGTTGATGTGGCCGCTGTGTGACCGGACGTACGTGCGTGCTCGATGTATTTCAGCGTTCTGTGCATACGCTTCAAGTGCCTATCGAAGTGAAATAACCTGCTGAGCGACACTTTTAAAGTGTGAAACGGACTGCTCATTTATCTCAGGTGCATCAATACGACGGATCAAGATCTCACGAGTGCCGACCGCCACGTGTTTCAACGGCTCAAGGGCTACTCACTCACCGAGGAGGGTGATTAATATAATTGCCTCTCAAGTGCACGGACGATTATACAAAGATTTCTCATTTTAAGTGAACCGCGAAAGACTGCTCATCATTCTCAGGTCAGACTGTACATATTTATGTTCTCATTAAAGACGACTCAGACTGTGCTCTGAGTTACATTTTTTAATCAAAGGATAATCAATTAACACCTTCCACGCGCGTCCTTCTCATCCCGCTTCCATTGCCGGGATTAATCAGCGATTTCGCAAACAATAACTGATTCTAGTACGCGATACTTACCTGTAGAGTCCTGGATCGTCGGATTGACCATTCCTCGGTCACTCGGAACCGTTCCGAGTGATTTACTCGCGAACATGCACTTTGTGCAGTTGCGACGATGGCATTGGTTGACGTATCGCGAGGGTCGAGCGAGAGCTAGTGTCCGTCGTCCAACCAGGATTCAGCATCTTGAAACATCGGGAGCTAAGCCAGTAAATCGGCTCAGCGTGTTGTCATTGGCCGAGAATACTAAAGGGATCGTGTCGCTCACTATCAAGCGACACCATTGGCTGAAAGCAAGTAGCGCGCACCGTACATCATTTTCGCGCCCAAATGGGAGGCTTTACGCCGGCGCGAGAAGTAAAGTGGGAGAACGCGACCCGTTCCTCCCGGACACTCTTTCGCGAGCCTTTAAAGAGTCAACTCGTACATCGGTTGCGCAATAATATTCGATCCCGATCGACTTATCCCGTTGTCCGCTAGCAATAATAGCGTGATTGTTTAATTGATAATTCGTGTTTGCGCGATAGCGGGAAGCGACCAGCGTAACACGCGAACGACACACAGTCGTAATAAGCTCGATATCGTCGGTACCGTTGTGAACGCGTCCGCGATCGTAACGAGAGCTGTAAAACTGAAATATTAAATTGTTATTGTTTATAATAACGTGTGAGTGTCATTACACGACCCCAGCATACATCCTATCCGTACATCCGTATATTATGCTTCGCTTAAAAAGGGCGTGCCGACGGCCTTGAACACGTCCGCGACGTAGAAGACGGCAGCCATCTTGCTGAAAGGAAGGACGGGGCAACGCAGTTATCAGGGCTTTCTGTATTGATGCCTGAAAATACAGTGGCGACCGTAATTACAGCTCAAGTAGTAAGTGGCTATATTAATCTTTTTTATGATTCCATTCGTTCTTCCGGTCACAACCGTTCTGACCATCGTCCTGACCACCGATCCTGACCACCGATCCTGACAACCGATCCTGAGAACCAATCCTGACCATTTTTTTTTCAATTTTTGCTAATTTTTTTTTTGTTTCAGATTTTTGCCTCGGATGGATCATCGCCGCTGCTGGATCAGTTTTCCCGGATCATCGCCTTTCCGCATACTGGATCAACGCAGGACAACAATGGATCATCGCGGATGGACGAAGTAAGTAAAAGGTAAGTATGTTAAATTATTTCGAAACTCTTGGTGGCCGCTCTTGGTCGGTGCGTCCCCAAGGAGGGAACGCACGTTCAAGCCCCGCCACCGCGACAAGGTGGCGGCCACATCGGCGGGGGGAAGGGAAATGGGAAGGAAAAGGAAATTGGAATAGGGATGGAAAATATTGGGAGACTAAGTACTTTTTTTTAAATTTTATTTTTATATTTTTTTATAATTTCACACTATCACCGTTCTAGTGCATTCTTTGGCGACTCACCATGTCGCGAATTTGTTCTAGTTTCTCTTTGTATTTATTCCCGAATTTGGCTTTGTGCAAGCCGGCGCTCAGTTGCTTAACTCTGTATCGCAACTGCGACGGAGTGAAAGCCGCAAATATATCTGCACGCGCCTTCTTCAGACATAGCCACGTGATGAGGCTAGAGAGGTGCATGTTTTGAGCGCGTGATTTATAATTACGACGTCCATAGCCTCAGTGAAGTGCGATACTCACATCACCATTTTCTTTTTCGGCTTGTTCTTCGCCGTAGAGTCGTCGGATTTTGCGGCCTCGAATGCCTAATCGCGCGCCGACAAACGTGCCGATCTCCTTTATTTCGGCGGAGGCATTACGGCGGGGGTTGTGTCATCCGGCGTGGAAGCTAAACTCAATCGGGCTAACGCCGCCCTTGTTCTTGTACTCGGTGTCGTTTCGACCGACGTTCCCATGCCTGACAATGGCGATGAGGGCGTTCGCGATCGCGACCGCGACGGCTGCGGTAGCGGTGGTGACGGTGGCGTGGCGGTGGCGACACCTGTACAGTCGTTGCGGCGTCTTGTTATTCCTCTTCGTCTTCGGTCGAGGAGACGATGATTCGTTTCGATCGCCTCTTGACACGCGACGTCAACTTCGCTCGTTCTTCCGTGTCGCTTGATGTTTCCCTCGCTGGTTCCTCTCGTATAACGTCTAAGCGTTTGGGGGCCAATTTTGATCGCCTTTTTTTGCTTCCTTTTTTTCCCAGACGAGCGGTATGAATCGCTTTCATTAATTTGTCGTAGGATAAAGTCGCACGGTTCGTAGTCGCGATTTTACCCCACAAATACAAGTTTTCACGCCCTTTTATCAGATACGCAGGATACACGTCGGCATAACTATCGATGTATTCGGTAATCGCATCGATTAGCGATTGTTCGTCCTCCACGCGTAACGTCATCCTCACAATTTTGGCGTAAGATGATTGCGTCGGCCGAACCATTTCTATGGTTATGTTGTGACCGGACGGCACGTGTCGAGCCCGATTCCGGCGGATAATATTCCTATCAAACGGTCGCCACTCGGTTTTACCTTAGACTACCGAGAAGGTAAGTGTTCGCATCAACGCCCCGATTATTCGCAAGACGCTAATAGGATTTATTTGTTTCAGAAAGATGTCCCTGATGGATCACCGTTGCTTCTTCTCGTCCCTGGATCCTCGCTTTACATCGCATACCAGATAGAGGTAAGTAAGGATAAAATAATTATATCCTAATTATTTGAATTTTATCTCAGACTGATGTCCCCGTTGGATCACCGTTGCTGCTTCTCATCCCTGGATCCTCGCTTTACATCACATACCAGATAGAGGTAAGTAATTATAAAATAATTATGTGATAATTATTTTATGTTTTATTGCAGATCGACGCCCGGAATGGATCGCCGTTGCCGTTACCCGTCTCTGGATCCTCGCTTTACCTCGCATACCAGATAAGGGTAAGTCCCGATAATTATATTTTAATTATGTACTAATTCGCTTCTTTTCTTTCAGGTTCCCGCCTCGGATGGATCGCTGCTCTGTTGCTGCTCTGCTTCCCCGGATCCTCGCTTTACATCGCATACCGGATTGCCGCTGGCCAACGTTGGATCATCGTCAAAGGACAAGGTAAGTAGAAGGTATGTATCGATAATTTTTTTATAATTAATCAGGAGAATTTGTTTCAGAATTAATTAATCTTTAATTTCAGATCATCATTTCAACATTACAGGCCGTTTCACAATATCATAAAGGTGTCTCACAACGCGAGTTTCTCGCCTCGGTGTGAATGTCGCTTTATTTTAATAAAGTTGCACAATTATTTAAATTGCGTATCTCGGCTTATTTGTTTAGTCGATACGATGCTTTTATTCCAGATAATTATTCCGATCGGAGGACTTTGTGCCTCGTGATTGTTAAACTATGATCACGCACTCGGCCGTGATCATCACTCTATCATACAATGTTCGTGCGCTGAATTAACGAACGAGTATTCGGTGTTTAAATACAATAATTAATAATGTCCGCACAATATTCCGTATCCGCGTGACCCAATGCCCGTGGTTGTTATATACTCGATAACTGCACTTCCGTTAATTAACAATGTATCCGAATTTCAACTCGCGTATTGTTGCTAACACTCGATTGTATTTGGCAATTAATTGCCCCTCGCTGTTATTTAAGACGAGTAAATTTTACGCGATAGTACGCGGGAGTTCTCGGTTGTAAAGTATAACGCGTATGCCGATCGTACAGAGTGTGATACGTGTGTTCGCCACGGCTATACCCGAGAGACTCCCTCGAGCGGTCGCTCTCGCTTGGGCTCCCTACTTATGTCGGATCGCTCCCACTCCTTGGAACTTTCTCGATTGTCCATTGTCCGCGGCCGGCACATCTAGCGCGATCATGCGAAAACACGATGATTTTCACTACCCCCTCGCGTGCCCTTTTGCGCGTCTTCCGTTTACGCCCGCTCTAGAAGGTTTCCGTGGAAATTTCCACGCGCAACGCAGTGCGAGAATCTTCTTTCCTTGGCACCGCTGCACCAGGTTATCACTCCCGAAAATTTCTCGACGCGGACGACGCCGACCCTTGCGCACCTCCTCGGAGATGCCCCTGATGGTGAATTCGGGTGTTCTTCCTGTAGACGACGTCCGGGTGACGTCGGTGTCGTCGGCCGTTGACGCCGACCCTCTGGCTGGGTTTCTCGGGAGCTGGTATCGCCTTTCCGGGCCACTGTTCCCGGAGATGATGCGTTTCCTGGGGATCTTCGTCGGAGCTCGACGTCGACCCCCTAGGCGAGTGTCCCAGGACCTCTCGCGACGGATTCCGTCGTTTGTTCCCGGGGAAGATGCGTTTCCCGGGGAACTCGTCTGACCTTGACGCCGACCCCCTGGGAGGGTGTCCCAGGGTGAAGACGTTTTGACCTGTCTGTTCCTGGAGAAGATGATTTTTTCCAAGAACTTAGTATTTTCTTGGCGCCCACCTCATGGACGCGCGTACCGGGTCCGGGGGATGTTCCTCCGTGCCCCCAATACGGGTTATCGCCGTAACTCTATGTCAGCGTTTCGAATTAAACGCGCTTATTATCATACGATCGTTATCGCTTAAACTATATCGACAACCGCTAAATAATATGAGACCTTTTTGATCGGCGGTGAGTCAAAGCATCAACTAAACTTTATTTTATCTCTCATTCGGATATCTTTCTTAACCTTAGGTACGCGCGGTCTTTGCCGTCTTACCAACCGTTATGCTATTCGGCCTGTATTTTTATGAAACGCAACAATCTAAATCTAACTGGCCATACGGGCTCTCAACGCAACTTAATCCTATGTCTCTTACGAGTTGTAAAGTAATACCGTAAATGTAACCTCAAAACTAAATAAAAGTGAATGTCTTAAAAACGAAATAAACTGAACGGCCATTTTGGCGAAAGAGTTATCAAAAATTAAAATCAAAGAAAATAAACAGGTATTCTATATATATATTATTTCCGTGCTTCTCTAGCCTCGGGATCGTCATTTTGCGAGCTGCCCTTCTTTATTGCGGCTCCCATGCCTCGTTGTCGCTCTCGCTCTCTCCCGACGGTGACTGAAAGTCGTCGGAGGGTTGATCAACCGGGCCGATCGGGAAATCGTACCCGACGAATTCTGCGATCGCGTCTATCAGAGGAGGAGGCGCGGGAGTCATGATAGGAACCTGCAATGCCGACAGTAGCGGCATGGGCGGCATGCTTGGGAGTTCCGTCTCCCGTGGTGCTGGTGCCGCTGCGGGGTTCCCCTGTGGCGGCTCCGCTTCCGCTACCGCTCGTTCCGTCTGGGCCGCGCGTGGCTCTGCAACGGGTAGTCTCTGTAATATGACTCGGGGTGACCGTTTGGTCAAGCGACGCGGCTCGCGCTGTTGGGAAGTGCCCGGTCTCAATGTCCCTTGGTTTTATGACGGCACGCGACGCTTGCACGGATTGTCGACTTTCTCGTAAACGACGTGATATTTCTTCTTCTAATGTCTGCAATGTAAACGCCTCAGTGTGACGTTCGAAAAATCTCCGATCCCTGTCCATCGTTCTGTTCTCCGTCTCCCCCTCATCCTCTTTTACGTGTCGGGCATACGCCCACGAGGCGTAGGACGCCATCATATATTTAATTATAAGCGTTTCTCGGTCTTTATACGGTGTTCCATCGTCGTTGAACGCCAAGTTTTCAACCGTGGTTGTTACGCGCCATTGGTGTTGGATGGGCTGCATGTATATCATTTTGATATTCGAGGAGTACAACGGATAAACGTTGATAATTCTGGCGTCGATCGTCGGTTTGAGGACGACGATTCCTCGGTCGATCGAGTTGCCCTCTGTTCCGCCAGTCATCATCGCACGCGTGATTTGATAGTTGTGCACGCGCGCCGCACCGTGCACAAAATATGTTAACCGGTAATCCACGTGGATTCCGAATACTATCATTGAAGGCGACACCCACGGGTCGATATCAAGTTAGTCGTAGGTGCATAATTCTATCTGATTAAGTATGTCGCGGTCGATCAGTACGCAGCGATCGACGTGTTTTCGCCAGTTATTTAGTTGTTTCACGACGCCACTGTCTAACAATAATTGGTTCGCCGCGCACAATTGATCCATTTGGAACACATGATTATCACGCAGCGCGTTGGACATTGTTCCGTCGAGCCGTCTCGCGTCCAACGTTAATACTTCTTCTATACGGAGGGCTTAAGCTTTAATTACGTATTCCTCCGCATATTGGTCCAAATCACATACTGTATTAGATGCGTTCTTATGGGATTGAACTCGCGACCGCCGTCAAGGAATCCGCGGCACAGCGTGTACGCCGCGACGAATCCCGAGTCGGCCGCCCGTGCCATCTTGGATGCCGAACAATATGCCTGTGTAAACGTTATATTGTGATTCTGGCGCGGTGAGCAGACGCGTGGCAGTCAAAATACCCGTAGTGATAAAGGAATCCCACGCGGTATCGTCCGATGCGCGAGCCCAACTTAATCGAGTTTGCGAACACGCTCGCCAACAAATCGCGCTGGTTCCCTGTCAATTTTATGACAATCGCCGCGTCCCGGCACTTGATGACGTCGGCGATGTGCACCTGAAGAATGTCCACGTGCGGGTGGTCTTCCCTTATCGTAACAAGCAATAAGCTGTCCGCCATGTATCTGGCCAAGCGGAGGCCATGCTCGGCTTGGTAAAAGCGCAAAAAGTTAATGCCGCATTTGTCTTTGATGTTGCGTTTGCGTATAGTGTTGGTCAATAATTGGGCGAAGAGTCTTTAAAGTCTGCTTGAAAAATGTTGTAGACTCGGTCTACGTCCGCGATCATGTATTTTATACCGGCACAAGCGGATTCGCAATCATTCGGAAGCTTTCGAGCGGCTCGCGCGACAATTACTCGCACAAACGCATTTACCGCTGCGCGCAGTCTTTCGTCTTCGGGGACGTTGTGAAAAAATGTAGAGTCTTGGTCTATCTGGAACAGCATGTACAGCAGCCGAGAGTCGATCGTGGCGATCTGCGTTTCATAAAATGTTGATCGCTCGTCGAGGTCGTCGCACGCCTTGAAGGTCGCTTTGCGCACGAGTCCGAAATTCTTCCTTTTCACATAATACAATGTGAGCTTCGTGTTTTTGCACACGAAGATCTTCGTCGGCTTTGTGTCCACTTTGCACACGTTTGAACATATGAAAGGTTCTAAAGTTAGGCACAACGCTACGTACGAGTCGATGTCGGACGTTCGCTCGTATCTTTTATAGTCATTGACGTCGTTGACGCTGAGGGTCACGGGCGACAGGGCTCGTATCCACGGATGGGTATCCTGGCCGTCGTCGGACGATTTTCCCGACGCGCTAGCTTCGCGGGGCGACCCGGCGACATTTTTCGGCCACACCTCGGCTTCAATTTGAATGTCCGAGTCTTCCGCTGTCGCTGCTTCTCGGCGCCTTCTCGCGCCATGTACGCACTCGCGACATTTTCGCGACACGTTTTTATTTGATCGCAATAAAAACTTGAGTTTTTTCCAAAAAAGTCGTCCTGACTAACCTTGGGACCGCATGCTTCAGCATCCGTTTCCCAAGAAAGCCGGGACTTTACCCAGGAGACGCCAGACATGTCTCAGAGCATCGAGAAGGCCAACAAGGGGCAGAAGGAGCTAAAAGTACACGAGGTGCAGCCGAGCGAGGGGTACCACGAGATCGCAGAGCAGCAGACGGAGACTCAGGGAGGCCCAATAACACACCAGGGTGCTACTGAGTCCGAACGGTTCACGGAGATAGAGGACGAGGAGGTCCAGACGCTGTTGGCGAAGGGAGTGGCACCGTTCGTGGTGAGCACATCCCTAGGGAGCCAAATCTTTGCAGCAGAGGAGGAAGTGCAGCACGAGCTGCAACCCGAGGACACCAGCCAGCAGGGCCAAGGTGCGGAACAAGTACACCCGCAGGTGTATACGAACTTGTAACTTTTTATATAATGTACTGGAGTTATTTAGCATTAAAAGCGATTTTATTATATGGCATGTTTTATAAGCGTTGAGCGCCAGTTGTATTAAGTCGAGACATTACACGTTTTATTTCATATATTTTATGGAAAAGCAACACTCGTGCACGCAAAGTGCAATATCATTTTGTAACGATGCACCCCGTGCGCTAAGCATCGTTCCCGGCTAACGACCGCCGGATGCCGCCCGACCGACGACCAGTCGGGCGAAGACCAGGGCGCGGTGCGCCCACATTTTAAGCGTTCAAAACACACCGTGTGCGCGGGCCAAGCGCGGCACCGGTGCCTCCCGACGAGCGACGACGGAAGCCGAGCCGCACCGAGAACGAGCGCGGCGCCGCGCCGCCCCACCACAGCGCGACGATCGGCGCTCTTAGCGAACCCGCCGCGCCGGGCGGGTATATAAACCGCCGCTCCGGCGAGAGAAAGACACTTCGTCTAAAGATCCAGCGTACCGCTACTTCCAGACGAAACTTATCCCGACTCCTAGGGAACACGCCAACGAGGTCCGGTGCTCCGAGCCTCGACTGAGGGCTCTCAGGTGTTCCCGCACTCCCTCAGAACTAACCCCGAAGGCACGGTTACGCGGGGTCGAGCGCGCTCGGCCTCGCAACGAGGACTCTCGCTGCTGCCGCCCCGGGGCCCCGGAAATCCTCCATCCTACGCTACGCGTTCCCGCACGCACTATTATCGCAATACCGCGGCGTCCGCAAGCGTACAAGCATTACCGGTAATATACCGAGTCCGTCCAGTATCTTAATACCGCGTCGTTATCAAGTGCACATGCACTACCTGTAATATACCGCGTCCGCCTATGTAATATGTAATATACCGAGTCCGTCGATGATCGTAATACCGCGCCGTTTGCCAGTGCGCACGCACTACCTGTAATGTACCGAGTCCGTATATATGTACTATACCGAGCCCGTCGAATAGCGATACCGCGTTCGCTATCAAGTGCACCCGCACTACCCCTTCGTTGAATATATCGCGTTCTGCCCGTCCCTGCGCTATATCAAATACCGCGCTAACATCCCTCTTCGTGTATACCGAGTCCGTCGAATAGTGTGCTACCGCGTTCGTTATCGAGTGCACCCGCACTACCCCTTTCGTTGTATATATCGCGTTCTGCCCGTCCCTGCGCTATATCAAATACCACGCTAACATTTCGTGTATATAATAAGCTAAGCTGAATAAACTACTGCATGTACAACCTAAATTGATTATTGTCTCTGGGCCTGTCATCGAACTCCCGATCCCGCACACTAGTCCGCGTTCGATAAAGTCAGGCCGTTACAATTTTATTATTGTTTTATCCTTTAGCAGAAATAGGGCCGCGAGCCAACGCGATAGATATTAAGCTACATTGTAAGCGAATTTTACACCTACACGACACTCGTCGTGCACCTAAAAAGTACAAACACACGATATTTTATAATAAACCTTGATATTTACACGTCATACACTAGTAACAAATACAATTGATATTATTTACCTACAAAACCTAATATATTGCATACTTACCTCAATCAAATTCCCAATTCCTAGAGTGACAAGTTCACGCTAGAGTAAAAATAAAAATAATTAAAATGTCCAGACAAGTTCAGGATAATAATTTTAACATTCATATTCATCTTATTTGCTATTTCCGTAATTTGCATAATTCTATTAGTATACTCATAAAAATAAATTAGAACCATATTACTCACCTTAAAATACACACAATGAAGTTCACAGAATACTTAATAGTTTCGTTCGTAATATTTTTCCCTTTGATAAGGCCCGGTCTACAATGGGTGTCGTAAGTCGTGCCGGATGTCGGAAGCAGTCAGGAGCATGCGCACTACTCTTTTAGCTTAGTTGTAAGTCGGATGTCGGTGTTGTAACAAAAAGTGTTCATCTCGACCGGCGTTACGAGTTTATTTAACTTCATCGATTTAACGTGATATTATTCTCAGTATACACGATGCAAGTCAATGAATATATTATTGAACTTGTGAGAGATAGTGTCTCTACGATAAAAGAGATGAAAACTACAAAAACACCGCAAAAAAAAGTATGGACTGCAATAAGTAAAAAATTGAAACATTCGTTGGGAGTCGATATTCCAGGTAAATTCTTTTATTTATGTACTATAACTTAGTAGTTCTTAATGTATTATGTAATTGGTATTTTTTTGGATCAATATATTATATGTATAGAGTTTAATATGTACTTTGAAGAGGTTAGCTAAGTAAGATTGTTGTTATACAAAAGTCAGTGTGAAATGTTATTGCAGCTCAAAACATTGAGAAACGATGGTCAAGTTTAAGGGACATGTTCAATCGAGAACATAAAAAGCAAAGTCTACCACCATCGGGGTCCGGCTATAAGCCTTCAAAACCATGGGACTTGTATTAAAATTTATTGTTCTTACTGCCACATATTGCTCAAATTCTAACATTTTTTAATTCTTTAATTTGTTGTTAAAGAAGAAAGCATTGTCAAAAGTTATTAAATTTGAAACCTGCGGATAACTCTCATTTTATCGTGCGTTTGCAAGTGTATTTTGATTTTTCGGTTTTTTAATTTTAAACTTTTTTCATTTATATGTGCAGCACAACATCATTTTTACCTGTTTCTTCTGTGAATCCCTCAGTCGAAGAAAATGCCAGTGATTGTACTGTACAAGATGAGGAGCAAATAATTGATAATAACGAATACGACGAATATGATCCTTCTGCTTGGGAATTTTATGAAGGTTGTATATTTTATGAAGTTGGTATATTATAAATATATGTATTATAAATATATGTATATTATAAATATTACATTGACACCAAATTGTAAGTTTAAAACTATTGACTAAATTTTTAGATGTTGATGCATCACCGGAAATAGCTGATAAAATAGATCAAGTAGATGACGTATACGCGAGTACTTCTAGTGCAAGTTCTTCTAGCTGTACCGCGACGCCTGTATCATCGGTTTCCTTAAGTGGCACCTTTGGCAAGAGAAAACCCTTGCAACCAATTAACTGTAGGAACCAAGTCACCAAAAATACATGCGAAAAACTTTTCAATCCAATTTTTTCTAAAAACCGCAGTGGTACATTTACTTCATCGCTTGCAAAAAATGACAGCTCTTTCGGTAAAAGAAAATTTTGTGTACCTGAAGCGGACAAATTCACGAAGAAAAAGATAATAAAACGCGAGTTGCTCGAAAAAGAACTCGACAATGCGACATCGTTGATATCAACAGCAGTTAAAACTATGACTTTTCGTGCAAACGAAGAAAAACCTAAAGAAGAATATTTCAGTATTATTGAGAAGGGTTTAAATAAAGTTCCAGAAGAAAATAAAATTCAATGCATAATTGAACTACTGCAGGTCATATAAAAGTTCACGACAGTTAACGCAGTGAACACGAAGGAACAGTGAACAGTTCACGAACATTGAAGTGCTCAGCAAACACCAAGTAACATGTAATTTATAGTTACTTATAATTTATTGTAGGACACTTGATTGTAGAACGCAAGTCGTGACTTCAATCAAGTGTTCTACAATAAATTATAAGTTACATGTCACTTGGTCTTTGCTGGGCACTCTCATTACTGTTCATAAACTGTTGGTATTGAGGATAGTCCAAGTGTGATATTTTCACGTGTTAGGTTACATGTGTTATGTTACCGGATCTTAATAGTCTATTTAAACTTATTGCTGTGAGAGTCCTTGTTCAAAGAAAAACGTATATGAAAATTTTTTATTTTTGCAACCTGTAAATGTATTCGGATGCGACGTACATTTCTTATTTTTTCCTATTTTTTTCATTTTTTTTTTGTTCAATGAAAATTGATGTTAGCGATTCTATTGATAAAGTTATTTTTATTTACTCAGATCGTGCAATAAATTCACGCATTCTCACGAACCTTATGTTTTACTTGCTAAAGACGCATACTTATTAAATAATAATTATTATTTAAGGATTAAAGTATTATTTAACAAATTTTAAACATTTTATTATCAAAAAACTTTTATTTATCTCAGTTAATAATTATTTTATTATCACATAAATTCAAAGAAAAAATTTTTTTTATTTAAATAATTAAATATTTTCTAAAACAAGTTTTTATATCATATGCGAATCGGATAGATATTTTATTTTTGTTAGTACTAGTTATAACATGACATTATATGTGATATGATAATAAAATACAATAAATATACTGGCATTACAATTATATTTATTCTATCGCCCGCCATTTCCATGGGATGTTTCCTTCGTCTGATACAAAATATCGAGCTAGATCTTCTCGTAGTCTTACAGCGGCAGCTGTACCAATATTGGCACCGATTCGTCCCGAAGGATGCAACAAATTATTTTCTCCGATCATATCCCGCCAGCTTCCTGATATTAATTCACCATCATTAGTCTCAAAATCAGCAATTCCATGCGGAAAGTACTGCTTGTTATTTTCTATCATAATAAAGTTATGTAAGCAAACGGTTGCTTGAATAACAGCTTCCGCTGTGCTCAACTTTACAGCTAATGGTCTTTGTAAAATTTTCCATCTTGTTACGAGAATGCCGAAAGCATTCTCTACAATTCGACGTGCTCGTGAGAGTCGATAATTGAATACCTTTGCCTCTACATTTTGCAAATTTCTTCTTGGAAATGGACGCATCAAATATGTTTTTAAAGGAAACCCTTTGTCACCGACAAGAGCAAATGGCTGCATACAATTAGTATGGGGTAAAGAACGAGCTTCCGGTAGACGTACGGTGTTTTGTTCCAATGCTTCCCGTAGTGCAGTTTTCGACCAAATTCCTGCGTCGTTCATAGAACCTAGCTACAAATATTTGGACATTTTGATGGATATATTACATCATGTATCATTAACGTTAGAAATGATTAAAAATTGAAAATTATATTAAACGTTGAATAGTTTTTTTTTTAGTTTAATTGTATTTTTTCATAATTTTTCATTAAGCTCTAAATCAATTTCATATTTTCAGTGCTTTTGACAATATTTCTTTTGATTTTCGTCGAGTTCTTCATTCTTAATGTCATTGTATTGAAAAGTTTTAACTTACCATAATCTCCAATGTCGACCCAGATAAAATTGTAATTAGCATCAACAATTGCCATTAAAACCAAGCTGAAAAAACCTTTGTAGTTGTGAAATGCACTACCGGAATGGGCCGGAGCCTGGATATGACAATATTTCCCGTCAATTGCTCTTATATAATTAGGAAAATCCCATTTATCGTAAAATTCAGCAGCGATGCGTAACCATTCATCTTCACTTTGAGGGCATTTGAGGTATCGAGGTTGCAGTATATCCCATATTGCTTTACACACCTCAGGAATGACGGCATATAGAATTGACTTTCCAATGCGAAACCGCAATGATATTGTTCGAACGCTGTCTCCGTGAGCAAGGAAGCTGCAATATTGAATGATTACTTTAGGAATATAATTTAATTAATAATAAAATTTTGTTTTTCAGAAAAAATAAAAAACCATGTGTTACGTTAGTATTATTTATTATATGAAATGAGTAATTTTAACTTTAACGTTGCAGCAAGACGAATTTCAGTTAAAATCGGTTCTCTCTGGCTGGTTTTCTGCAATCTTGGCTTCAACAAATTGTGTAAATGATCAAATTGTTCTGCTGACATTCTTGTAAATTTGAACAATTTGTAATGATCATGTGTTTTGAAATACATAAATAAAGTTCGATAAGCACTATAACCTTCTCGAATCTCACTAGAGATATGGGGTTTTACCCACCACCGTCTTCGACGCTTGCTTTTCAAAAAAAACAACTTTATTTTTATTTTTCCAACATAAAGTAACAATAGATTACAAATTGTCACAGTTTGCGAATCCATTTTTATTCAACTCTTATTCGACTCTTTAATACCAATACTTACAACAAAATGATTGTAGAATGTAAGTCGTGACTGTACCGACATACGATTACCTGCAACAACTTCCGACATCCAACAACGACTTACAACACCCATTGTAGACCGGGCCTAATGAATTTCCCCGATCCGAATACGATCCTTACACTTTTCACACTTTTTACACTTTATATTATATTATTGAGCACACAAGAGATCCCGGAGGGGAGTAACACTTTTGACACCATTTACACCTTATTATTCAACATACAGGCAGGACACCGAAAGGTGCAACACTTTCTACACTAACTACACCAGCATGTTAGATTCGAGCGTGCGAGACGAGCCAGCGAAGGCTCTACACTTTTGATTTACACTTTTGGCACTTTAGGTGCCGATTCCTTTAGATTCATTTAATTTCCGATTATTCATTAACAATTATGTTTCACTAAAGAGAGGACGGCCAAATGGAGTAATTCCAGGCAAAGATTTAATTTATAATACACTTTACATTAATTTCGTATATTTGTAACGATGCGCCCCTTACGTCAAGGCATCGTCCCCGGCCACCACCCGCCGGGGGGCCGCCCGACCGATCCTCCGTCGGGCGAGGACAGGGCGCGGTGCGCCCACATTTTTTTAATCCTTTGAAACGCACCGTGTGCGCGGGAAATCCGCCGCACCGGTGCCTTCCCGCACGACGCCGACGAGCGCCGAAGCGAGCCGATCCCCGCCGAAGCGCGCACGCGGGATCGCGCCGCTCCCACCACCGCGCCATCGCCTGACGATCGGCCTCCCTCCTGCCAAGCTCACCGCGCTGAGCGGTATAAAAAGCCAGGCGCGCTCGACGAAGACACTTCGTCTCTATCACGGCTCTCCGCTACTCCTGACGAAGCCTACCTTCCGAATCCTAGGGCGACACGTAAAACGAGGTCCAGAGTTCTGGTCCTCTACTGAGGGTTCTCAGAGTGTCTTCGAGCTCCCTCACACTTACCCCGACGGCCACGGCACCGCGGGGTCGAGCGTGCTCGGCCTCGTAGCGAGGGTTCTCGCGATCGTAACCCCGGGATTCCGCCATCCTCCGGTGTACATATCGCGCTCCCGCCCACGTTATCAGCCTTCTCGATATACCGCACCGGGTGCACCCGCACCACGGTGCCGCGCCGCGATCGTGGAGTACTGTACTTCCGTTCGTATATCATATACCGCGTTTCAGTATTTCAGTACACCGGCACTGTCGATAATTCGTATATGATATCTGTAACCGCGTTCCGTTCGTATATCATATACCGCGTTTCAGTATCTCCTGTATGCCGCCCCGTGCACCGGCACTGTCGATCGATATTCGTAAATGATATCTGCAACCGCGTTCCGTTCGTTTGTAATATACCGCGCTTCGTTATGTTCTAATCCACTGCGATGAACTCCGTTCGTATGTAATAGATCGTGCTTCGTTATTTTCTCGTAATATCCTGCGACGAACTCCGTTCGTACATAATTTCTTATCCTGCGACGAACTCCGTTCGTATGTAATACACCGCGCTTCGTTATTTTCTTGTAATATACTTTGTATACCGCATCTCGAGTTGAATAAATTAAAGGAATACGTGTGTATCGCAAACTGTCTACTGTCTCTGGGCCTTTCATCGAACTCCCGATCCAGTGAACTAGGCCGCGTTCAATATAAAGTCAGGCCGTTACATATTTACTTACACTTTATTACACTTTTATGTACTTTCTACACTTTTTGACGGCATTCAGCCAATTTGATTATGTATTAACGATTTTAACCTTTGTATAACATTCCCTGTCGATTCAAACATTAGTTATTAGATATACATGCGTGCGATAGTTTTAAGTCGCGATATACTTACCTTTAATACTTACCTTTATTACACCGGGTCCGGTAGACACATCGGCGCAGTTTGGTGGTGAGATGAGACGATTCCTTGGATAATTCTGGGTACCTGAAAAAGAAAAAGAATTAGAAATGGGTAAAATTACCCGTATACTTACCTGGTGTTATAGGATTCGTCAACGTGACCTTTTAAGAGTCACTCGGTGCAAATCGAGTGATTCCCTGTTCGCTTGCGCGAAATTCATCGGTGCAGCGACGTGATTGGTTCACGCACGACAGAACGAGCGATAGCCATTTCACGCCGTTGCACTTTAGTGTAGCATCTCCAGTAGTGTAGGTGCTGAGTCTTGACAACGATTCAGCGTATTCCAGTGCACTAAGGTGCAGAAGGGATCGTGCCATCTACACCCCATGTCGCGATTGGCCAATGCGAGTACTTTGCGCCTAAATGATAGGTTCAGCGCATGCGTGGGAGCCTAAAGTGGCAGAGTCAGACCCGTTCCTCCCGGAGTCTTTCGCAAGCTTTCGGTGCGTTAACACGTTAAACGGTTGCGCTCAAATAATCGAATCCGGAAGTCTTATCCCGTTATCCGCTAGCGTCATTAGCGTGATTTATTCATTATAGTAGAGACAATGAGTGCGCGATACGGGAAATAATCCTTGCGCCTATCGGTTTTTACCGAGATTAGCACATAGCGGTAGCGACGATTCGAGAACCCTCGACGCAATTCCACGCGAACGCGTCCGCATACACGGAGATTGCTGTACGACCAAAATTAATAAATTGTTATTTGTTTATAATAACGCGAGAGTGTTCGTTCACGACTCCAGTGAATATCCTATCCATATAGCCGTATATTACGCATCGCATAACAAGGGCGTGACCGACGGCCTTGAACACGTCCGCGACGTAGAAGACGGCAGCCATCTTGCTGAGAGGAAGGACGGGGCAACGCAGTTATTCAGGCTTTCTGTATTTATGCCTAAAAATACAGTGGCGACCGTAATATCAGCCCAAGTAATAAGTGGCTCAGATATAAATTTTCATCATCTCATTCGTTGTTCCGGTCACAACCTGACCGTCGACCTGACTTTTTTGTCCGTTGATTTTACAAATCCTGACCAATCCTGACGGGATCCTGATTCAGGTTAGGTTGTAACCGAACGATACGTAATCGGGCTACGGGGTACGCGATTTTGTCCTATAAGTCATCGGTCGCCACTCGGTTTAACCTTAAACTACCGAGAAGGTAGGTATTCGTAATGCAGGCGACACTAAAGTTGAACAATTTGTTTAAACAATCTTATTTTCAGATCCCGCCACGGGTGCCTCGTCAGCATCGCCTGTGCTCAAGATACCGCTAGGTATGGCCTTGTCGGCCAGCCAGGGACACCGGTTACCGCGACAACCGCTGGATCAGGTATATACACGTTTGTTTCCTTAACCCTTTCTCCTTTTAGATTCCCGCCACGGGTGCCTCCTCTGTGTTGTTCTGCCTCGAGCCTTCGCTATCTATCATCCGCCTGCCTCACTCGTGGAACCAAGAAGGCGCGACAACCGCTTGATCGGGTAAGTCCCAGCATTAAGGTCAATTAACTAACTAATTCTCTTTTATTTTCAGGTTTTGTCTATGGATGCTTTATCACCGCCGCCGATGTCATGGATCACCGCTACTCACCGCCGTCCAAGATCACCGCGTATGGGAGATGTCGCGACAAAGGTAAGTATGAGAATTGTCGTGGTAACTATAATTAATGCCGTTTCTTTTCAGGTTTCCGCCACGGGTGCCTCATCTATGGCCTCTTCTGATGCAGCAGCACTGATGACCTTCGAGCCAGGTCACCGCTAACACACAAGATGGATGACAGCCGCTTGTTCAGGTAAGTTGAAGGTAAGTAATCGATATATTTTCACAAATAATGGTAAAAATTTACAATAACTTACACAACTCGGATTACTTTGACCTTGACATATGTTGTCAAGGACATAATACTGAGTAACTTTTCCTTATAACTTAATCGGCGGTCGCTTTTTATTAAAAAGTTATTAACAAAAAAAAGTTTGGCGACCTCACCGATTTCAATGACCTTGATATATGTTGTCAAGGTCATGACCCCGAGTGACCTTTAGAAGGTTTTAGCCGTTGCTCGTTATTCGTTAAAAAGTTATTAACAAAAAAAGTTTGGAAAATACGTAGATTAGATGACGCGCTTTACAAATATTTAACTGCGTTCCCGTTTGTTTCGGACGCTGTGGTAAACTTACAATCGTAATCCGGTACGTATTCGCGATAGTTACTGCGACACGCCGAGATATACCGCGAGAAGGTGTTACCATAACGAGTGCCCACGAGAGACTGCCTCGAGGAATATTCCTCTCTCGGGCTCCCTACCTCCGAAGTTTTACCCCCACCATGGAGTCTCGGCCGCTTTCTCCTCGCGGTAATTTTCCACACTACGCAGATACAATAGGTGTTTACGAGTTCTGGCTTGCCAGGTGCGCGCCAGATGTTCCCGATAGAAATTTCCGCCGCCAGTACACTATTTGCGATACGCTTAATCGGCTCCCGGGTAGTGGTTTTTCACACTCTTGAAATTTCGCCTTTTGAGGGCGCCGACCCGTGCGCACGTCCTCTCCTACGTCCCTAATGCCGATTCCGGGTCGACTTCTCGGAGACGACGTCTAGGTCGTTTTTGCCATGTCCGCCGATGGCGGCGACCCTGGTCCCTGTTCCCACGGTCCCTACCGACGATATTCCGGACTTAGTTCTCGTAGCCGACGTCCGGGTCTATCGGTCTCGGCGACTGTCGCCATAACCCACCGTCCGGGTGGTCGGAACTTGACCGCGATTTGTTCCCCGGGTGTACTAGGTGTTCCCTAGTACGCATCTCCGGCCGTTTCCCGGGATGACATTCCGTTCACGATCGCGCGGGTTGTCGCCCGAACCACATGTCCGGGTGGTCGGATCTCGACCGCGACTTGTTCCCCGGGTGTATTAGGTGTTCCCTAGCATGCATCTCCGGCCGTTTCCCGGGATGACGTCCCGTTCACGATTTCGCGGGTTGTCGTCCGAACTACATGTCCGGGTGCTCGGATTTCGCCCGCGCTCAGTTCCGAGGGTCTGTCGGGTCACCCTTTGGACGCACTTTCGGCCTTTTCCCGAGATGGCGTCCCGTTCGCGATTTCGCGGGTTGTCGCCCGAACTACGTGTCCGGGTGCTCGGATTTCGCCCGCGCTCGGTTCCTAGGGTCTGTCGGGTCTCCCTTTGGACGCATCTTCGGCCTTTTCCCGAGATGGCGTCCCGTTCGCGATTTCGTGGGTTGTCGCTCGAACTATATGTCCGGGTGTTCGGATCGCGGCGTTTTCGCGTATGCCCCCTCTTGGGGACCTCGTGAGTCGGCAGAATGATTATTACTCGCGCGGCACACGTGGTTCGTGCACTTGGTGCCCGCGCTCTGAAGATTGTATGTGACTCGACCGTTAAACTCAAATGTGCGTTACCGTGATCCACGCACATATCCAAAAACAAAATAAATTCTATTCCCAGTCGGGCCGGGCATCGTCATGCCGAAGAGAAAATCAAATGATGTGGCTCGGGAGGAAAAGGATTAACTTCTACGTGAGCCGCTGCTCGGCGACCGCTGTCGCATAACTTAATACTACTTGCGCCGGACGGATAAACTTAATTGAGATGACTCTACGGTCAAAGAAACGAGAAAAACAAAATACATATGTATTTGAATGGTAAAACAAAAGAAAAAGAAAAGAGTTTTCGGCTCCCTATGTAACTCCGTCCTCGGAGCGCTCGCGCAACTTTATTTATAGCGGAAATGTCCCCCTCGTCCCCGGAGGTCTCCTCCCTTGTAGATGGTCTCAGGAACTCGTCGCTGGGCTCGTCCCGCTCGTCCTGCGCCGCTCCACGCGGCATCACCGTCAACGTCGGCGTCGGTTGGTCGACACGGCGCGTGCGGTTGCATACTCCCCGTCAGGCTCGAGTTACGAGTCCCTTCGTGCTCGGGGCTTTGCTTTTTCATGTGACCGTAGGTGTCGTGTCGCATCTTGTGGATTCGCTTGGCAGTTGTTCCGTTTCCGTCATCTGCCCAGTCTCGATCCACGAGCGGGCAACCTAAACAAAATTTTATAGACCTAGCTTATCTACTAATGCGCCGGATGGGACCTCTTACATTAAGGGCCTGGCCCTCTCTCCATCCTCGGAGCGCTGCTTATATCGCTTCGGCTGCTGCCTCGGCTTGTCCTTCTACCCATAGATATGGTCGTCTCGTCGCGGCTGCCGCGTTCTATCCCATGGAGGACCGTTAGGAGTGACCCTTCACGACGGGGCCGCGACTGGGGAGCGTGCGGTTGCAAGGTTGTGACCGGACGGTACAATATGAAAATTCTATTTTTGCGATATTACTTCCTATCAAACAATCGCAACTCGGTTTGACCTCTAAGTACCGAGAAGGTAAGTATACTTTAGTGCCTCGATTATATGCAAGACTCTAATATCGCTTTATTTTTTCAGGTTGACGTCCAGGATGGATCATCACTACTGCTCTGCTTCCCCGGATCCTCGCATCACCGCATACCGGGGAATACTTCGCCGCGATTATTATTAACAATACTCTAATATCTTTCTTCTGTGATAGTAGCTTAAGGCTTGTGACGTGACAAATGTCACGTCCCTCGACTCAGATGGGAGCTCGGCCGAGGGAGGCGTCAGGGATGGTGCCTCCGCCCGAGGCGGGCGGAGAGCAAGCGTTTAGGTTAGGGTGTAACCGGGCCGAGGAGTGATACCCTCCTTATGTTCAAAAGATGTGTCTCCGACACGGTCGCCACTCGATTTTTACCCAACAAACTGAGAAAGGATTATTTCGGATATATTGAATTTCCCAACCTTCATTACGCCCCGCTGATTCCTCTTTCCTTTTTTCTGTTTCAGGTCGCCCTTCGCCGCCGGATCTAGGATCGCCGCTGGACCAAGCACCTCGGACTGTCTCTGGACTGCAGCTGTGCACCGCCGACTTCGCCCTGGACCTTCGCTGGAACGCCTTTGGATCTCCCCGCACGGATATCGGATCGCCGACAGGTAAGTATCAGGATCAGGTAGGTATAGCTTTCAGGTAAGTTGATCGCACACGAATGAATTTAAGTACTCTGATTTCTTTTAGATAATAAAATATAATCTATTTTATTCTATTTTTAGATACAAGTGTTTGTGACAAAGTTTCAAAGTGTTAACGCGACTACCGCGGGATGTTCAACGCCGAGAGTCTAAGTTTCTATCGCAAGGCTTGATTAGACCGAATCGACTGTTCTCTACGAGGCTCCGACGAAGAATTCCTCGATCTCGGGGTTCAGCTTCCAGGCCTCCGGTTGCATCCCCACTTTGGTATGGCTCCGCCTACTTTTGGGACATCTGGGGCCCAGATGTGGCTTACACCTGCTTCCCAGATGTGATGCTGTTTGACTTCCGCGTTCCTGGTCTTTTGTCTCGTTGGACAGGTGCTCCATGAACAAAAGCCCCCTTGTTCGACTCATTCATTCGCTATGTGTACATTCGAATAAATATTCTACGCAGCATTCCATGTTCCGTTATCCTTAACTTTAATTTATTATATATTATTGTTACTAAAGGATCCTTCTGGAAAATGGAACTTCGCGTGTACATTAATTAACTTAGAATTTACTCCGATGGGCGTTCGATGCCCCGCGCCGTGTTTGCCCGCTCTCGCTTCTCCATTCGCCTCGTGGTATGGCCACTGGTCATTTGTCATATAATTTCGCCAAATGTTTTATGCGGTCTCGATTATTTAGCCCTCGGTGATTGCTTAATCGTTATCCTTTTATCGCTAGCGCTCCTACTTTGCGAGTTCCGCTTACCACGTTTCTTTGATTACGGGGTCACCCGTTACGCGCTCCATGACATACCCGGTGCTCCTACGCGTATGCGAATACCTGGTAACGCTCTAGCGCCTCCCCTACTTCTGGTCCGCTGACCGTTGGTCGTGGCCCGCTCCTGGTTACGCCCTGGATGCGCCTACGGCCTTTATCCGCCGTCCGGTTGGCCCGCTGGCCTCCGGTCGTTACCGCGCCTCCGTGGTATCGCGATCTTCGATCCCGCACGTTCGGCACGCCATTCATCCGTACGCTTGCGTCGGCCCCGCCAACTACTACGCGCTCGCATGGTCTGTTCGCCGGCGCGGCCTCCCGTTCACCCGGATCGTTTACCACTTCGCTTGGTAAACCGATCTTGCTGTTTATCCAGCGCGCCTATCGATCGCCGGTGTCCGCGGTGTTCTCGCGACCTCCGCAGCCCTCTGACATCGTCAATCGGTCGTTCGACCTCGTGGTTCGCGCGGTTCTCTTACCATGACACATGGTAAGGCGATCTCGTTACCCGTACGTTCGCTATCTTATTTGTCTGTGGTAAACCTCTTTTTGGGGTGTTCTTATTACCCTCGCGTTGGAAATTTATCGGTCGCACCGTTCGTTCGCCCGGTTCGTTTACCACCACATTTGGTAAGCCGACTTCCGGTTTCGCAGGCTTCGCTGGACCATCGCTGGTCGTCTCGCGTTATTGACGCCTTTTGCGATTCAACGACGTTGTTTTCCTACCGATCCGCACGGTGATTTGGTTTTCTCATTTACCCCCTCGCTCGTTATGAACGCGCCTTTATTTTCGTTCGCGCGACCGTGGTTCTCAACTCCCCCGGACATTTTTCCGTAAGATTACTCGCATCGGCTGCTGGCTTGTCAAACTTGAGTCCTTCCGACTCTGAAACTATACTTGGCCTCTGCGTTACGCTACGCGTCATTTTGTCAACTATTTGGGTTTAATTTACGTTTAACCGGTTTGGTCCATATGACCTTTTTTTAATCTACGCGCGATTGTGCGTAATCTTTTCCCCTGACTTTTTCTTTTATCTCGTCGGGTTTTTTAACCAAAGGAAAATCCGTGTTTGTCAAAACAAAACAAATTAAATCTATCGTAAACCAAATAAAATAAAATTAACCTTTTTATTCATAACGCAAAATAAATCATTCTTTGGACAAACGTAAGTAAACTATACTTACATAACGGAACCTCGTCCTGGTCCGTGTTTAATCAAATAAACATCTTTACGCATATAAATCAACATAACGAAAGAAAAACTCATCATTATATATTTAATAAAATAAAACTCTTTTAATCGTGTAACGCACATCGGAATAACAAAATAAATCACTACTATTATATAGCATTTAATCTTAAGTGCTATTTAACCGTATGTACATTTTGCGCTAGATGCTCGCTCCGCGTTGCATAGCCCCCAACCGCTCTGCCACGGTTGCCGCGTCTTGCTGGGCCGCTTGTACGATGCGCTTTTGCGCTTTCACCGTATCAGGACTGGCCCTGTCGTCGCTACTCTCCATCTTTGTCACCGGCTTGCGCCCCTTCTTCCCCTTTTCGCATTTCACCAAGGGGTGCGGCAGAATGAGGTCCTCCGTGATCGTGGGCCGCTTCTTCGCTGCATCCTCGGTCGTCACAATTGCAGCCGCCGGCTGCAAGGGCTAATATGTCTAGGATCCGGCCGCGTGATTTATACGTTTATCTGTTATTTTATCAAAATGCGATTTTAATGGATGATTACATATCAGGTAATACATCGCGGCCGGTGTACCTAGCAAAATCTTGCCGCAAGTACCCTCAATTAGAGCTGTTTTAATCAAATTTTTTTAGACAATTTTGTTCATTTGCTTGCGAAGTAAATGAAGCGTCATCTGAAAGAGAGTGATCTAAAAAACTTTAAAAAAATAGGTTGCCACCTCTCAGTCTGCCGCAACCTCCTGGCAGCCAGGTGCAAAAAGGTCCTTTTTCGTTAATTATCAACGTTCATCGTGTATCGAGACAATTTTTACACAAATTAAAGCTACATTTTTTCTCTACACGATGGAATAAGGTTGCCTGCGTAAAAGCTGCCGCAACTGGTGGTTGCCAGCATTTGAATGATCCGCTCTCGCCTGCGCGAGCTCTTTAATCTTACAATGTGTCACAATGAAATAATCACAGCAATTTTCTTGAATTTCTTTAATATTACAATAGTTCCTAAACAAGTTTTCAAAAATTTTTTTTATAAATAAATTTCGCCGCTCATTCGTCTTTCGACTCGTCTGAACTCGCAACATCATACTCCAAATCATCAGAATTATCATTCGCGTTTTCAGAACTTTCATTCATCGACACGCGCAATACATCTTCGACTTTCAACGGCGTTGGGTCCCCAACGAACCACGTTGGTTTCAAAAAACCATCCAATAACCAACCGCTTCTTCAGCGCGTAATTTAATACAACACGGATCTGTAGCATTTTGCCACATCGAATTTACAAAAATTGCGCGTGTCGATGAATGAAAGTTCTGAAAACGCGAATAATAATTCTGATGATTTGGAGTATGATGTTGCAAGTTCAGACGAGTCGGAAGACGAATAAACGGCGAAATTTATTTATAAAAGGAATTTTTGAAAACTTGTTTAGGAACTATTGTAATATTAAAGAAATTCAAGGAAATTGCTGTGATTATTCCATTGTAACACATTGTAAGATTGAAGAGCTCGCGCAGGCGAGAGCGGGTCATTCAAATACTGGCAACCACCAGTTGCGGCAGCTTTTACGCAGGCAACCATATTCCATCGTGTAGAGGAAAAATTTAGCTTCAATTTGTGTAAAAATTATCTCGATACACGATGAACGTTGATAATTAACGAAAAAGAACCTTTTTGCACCTGGCTACCAGGAGGTTGCGGCAGACTGAGAGGTGGCAACCTATTTTTTTCAAGTTCTTTAGATCACTCTCTTTCAGGTAATGCTTCATTTACTTTGCAAATAAATGAACGAAGTTGTCTAAAAAATTTAATTAAAACAGCTCTAATTGAGGGTACTTGCGGCAAGATTTTGCTAGGCACACCGGCCGCGATGTATGACCTGATATGTAATCTTCCATTAAAATCCCATTTCGATGAAATAACAGATAAACGTATAAATCACGCGGCCGGATCCCGTACTATTAAAGTGAGACTTACAGGTAGCGAGAGAATGCGGGAGCAGATGGCCGGGGTCACGGAATTGTAACGGCGTATGCCGCACCGCGGGACTTTCAGGTGGACAGCCGGAAGTTCCCGAGGATGGACGGCCGACGGGCGGGTCACGCTGGAGCCTGCAGTCGGAACAGCCGAGGGCCTGTCAAAACACACGATCAGCTCGCATTAGCGCACTGCAGCCCGAATACGGAGGACCCGAAATGGGGGACGCCCCGACGAAGGTCCCCGTTGAGGAACGGGGCCACCACCGGGATTCCGCCACCGGTCGACGAGCCATGGCCCGGTCAGCCTGGCCGTCGAATCACCGGTCGATGAGTCGCGGCCTGGACAGCCGGTCTCACGTAGGCGGGTTCAAAATTACCGCCGGCGGATGGAAGCAGCTACGAGGGGCGCCCTAGTAAGGCGCGGCAATCGCCTAGAGGGATCGGTAGCGTGCCAGGGCGCAGCACTTGATAGGGCTAGGGACACCGGCGCGCGGATGCGCGCGGGCTCGGCGTGGTCCCGCCGGGCCGAAGGAACACGACTGTCGTGCGAGCCAGCGAACAGGGAGGTACCATCCAGCCCTACGACTGCGACGACGAGCTGTCGGATCGGACCAGCGATTGTAAGGCCACTGCTCATCCCTCGTAAAGTAAGATCGTCGCTATATCCAGGCCCTCCCGAAAATCGCGTTGTGCCGCGGAAGAATGGGAATCGTCAAGTAGAAGATCGAGCGAGAAATACCGCGGGAGGGCCCGTACGGGAAAGTGATCGCGAGTGCCCGTCTCGGGAATTCGAGCGTACGGCCGCCGACAGTCAGCGTGCGTGTAACTTTGTAGTCTTCGTTCGTATAATCGTGTCGTACTGTAACGAATCGCGTTGAGAATGTTGCAAGGATTCGCGTTGTGAAAATTGTTCGCGTTGAGGATACTGTGCGTAGCGAGATGAGCTCTTCGTGAGCATCACGTGATCGCGTCGTGGCGCCGGGCGCCTTTGAGTTTTGCGTTCTTTCGGGACTCGCGTAATCGGGAGATTTGCGGTCATTTGGGACTCGCGTAATCGGGAGATTCGCGGTCATTCGGGACTCGCGGAATCAGGAGATTCGCGGTCCATTCGGGACTCGCGTGATCGAACGATCCGCGGTCAACTCGGGAAGTGCTCGCGCGCGTGCGAGTGTCTCAGGATTATCGTTTCCGGTTACTTCCGCGTTAATTGTAAGTGGATGTTCTTGCGTTCGTTGGTACTAACTTTTGCGTTAGTAGTAAGTGAATGTTCTTGCGTTTCGCCGTGATTAATGGTTCGCGGTCATGTCGCGTAATTGTAAGTAATTGACGTTAGTTGTAAGTGCGTAATTTCGTGCGTTTCGTCGGAAGTACATGTTCTCGGTTATCTCGCGTTTGACTGACAGGGTAGAATTCGTTACGGTTTATGTCAGGAATTATTAATGTACGAAACTGATGGGAATTGCTGTGCAATTCGGCGACGGAATGAGTATCGCGCTCGTGGGGTGACACGGGACGCTTACTCGGATTCTGCTTGTTCGCCGTGGAACACGCCTACCTCCTTCCACATGTTATCTGCATTATTTAAATATATTTTTCTCTGTTTGCTGTTAATCGGATGTGTTAATTGCGTTACGCTCCCTCTCTGCCTCCAACTACGATTCTTCGATTAGACTCACGCCTGAGAGACTTTGCGTACTGACAATGAGATTTAAAGTATCGTGGTGCGAGAAATCGCACCTGGCGCCCATATCTTGAGAAATTGTTTGGTCGAGCTACCATCTGGGTTTCTGAGGGTCTGATCGCAAGTTTGAAAGATTTTTAAGAGATCAAGTAGTAAGAACAAGCGACAGCGCGCTCCTCCACGGTCGGCGAGACCGTGAAGACATCGTCGTTGTCGTCATAAAATTTTCGCGCCCAACGTGGGACCTCTCGCCCAAAAATTCAATAAAAATTAAGGAAAATCGGGAAAGAGAGCGTGCGCAATTAAATTTATTTTGTGTGATCATTATGTTTATGTGTTCCTTGATTGATTTATGTGTTTCTTGATTTGTGTGTGATTAATTGAACTCCTGAATTATTATTCGTGGCCCTGGAATTTTGGCGCCATGATCGCGGCGCGTGATATTGAGTGAAAGCCGCTTTCACTCGGCTTTGTTTTGGTTCGCGTACGGCCGGTATTTGGGAACTTGAGTTTTTCCGTCGTTCCTTGCGCCGAATTCCTGCCTGGTTATGGTTTCGGGGGCTCTGTGGATACGACTTCGGTTAAGTTTCGCTAAAGTAAATACGGTCCAATAATATTGCGACTGGCATATATCTTCGTTCGAATAACAAGCTCTGGAGAGCAATAGCGTACTTAGTAATTTCGCGTATTGAAAAAGGGAATAAGATCTTGCTTTTATCTTCGGTTTTGCGTTCGGTGGCCGTCATAGGCGAAGGAATATAGGACTCCTATGCAGGAGGACGATTTTCTCGACTCGCCTCTCCAGTGGATTAACCGGCTAACAAAAGAACGCTTCAACATTTAGTAGATCGAGGGTTGGACACGGCCGGTATTTTGCCAACTTTACGCGCACGTTTAGCTAGATTTGAGGAATCGGCTCAGGAAAAGATGAACGAGCAACCTCCTCCACCCCCGCCCTCCATAGAGATACAGACCGCTAATTCTCAGGGGACCCATGGGACGATCCCGAAGGACCCGGCGGCGGGACGGAACGACCCTTTCGCGAATCTGGGGGCGTACAGCTTCTCGCCTGACCTCTACGAAACGAGGGGGGAAAATATCCGCGGGCACCACCGCCGCGAACGGAGTACCCACCGCGCGCCACCGATCGAGGAAATACGCGCGGATCCGCGGCTGAGGCCTATCATCTAATGAGAAAGTGGGATCTCCACTTCTCAGGACAACGCGGCAACGACGCGGAGGCCTTTTTGTTACGGATCAAAGAGGCCCGAACCATTCTTCCGGTAGATGACGCCGATTTGTTTAAATGTTTACCATTATTCCTATCGGGTACCGCGTTATATTGGGTTCGATTAAAAAGCCAGAATTGGCGGGATTTCGAGCACGCGTGGCGGACTAGATTCGGCGATCCGGACTATTGGTACACCCTCCGGGAAGAGATAGTGAGGAGAACGCAAGGGGAACACGAGTCGGCGATCGAATATCTGACTTGTTTGCGGGCCCTATTCGCGCGAATAAGCCCTCCGTGGTCCCTCCCGGAGCAGCTCACGCTGGCCCATCGCAACTTATTGCCGCGATTACAGGTCGCCATACGCCGTTGGGAATTTAATGACTTCCATACGTTGGAGGACTTAGCCACGCGAACGGAGCGGAGCCTCCTCGCGGACAGAATGTATAGGCCGCCTTTGCCGCCGGAGCAGTCCATTTTTCCGGACTTGGCTTACCATGCGCCAAAGGGAAAACCGCGAATTCCGAGTACTGTTGCCGCGGGGGAGGCCGTAGATCCGAAAACCGCGAGGGGAAAACGAGCTCCAAAAGCCGCCGCCACTACTGTCGCCGCCGCGGCAAACGCGTCCGCAACCGCCGCCGCGCCGGATACGGTCCCCGATGATTCCAACTTAAAATGTTGGAACTGCGATAAAACCGGGCACCGGGCTAAAACCTGCAAAGCGATTCGGCGACAACATTGCTATCGGTGCGATATATTGGGGTATACGACACGGACGTGCCCTAAATGCTCGGGAAACGCGGAAGGGGGTCAGCAGGACGGGTCCCTACGCCCCCGACGGTCGAGAATGAGGCCCGAACAGCAAATACCCACGATAATAAGCTATCTCATTCGTACGTAACGCTCGATCCCGACGAGTTTCCGCCGCTGAAGTATTTTAAGATCCAGATAGGCGGTCGTCCCCTATTAGCATTGGTGGACTCGAGGTCGAACATGACGCTCCTTGGCCGCGAGGGAATGCAGATAGTCGACAGCCTAAGCAACCCGACCACGCGCGGGGGGAGGGGATGCTAGGATCCGAAACGGCAAACGGACAGATAGCCCCGATTAAGAGAGAAGCTTCGCTCCCAATCCATCTAAAGGACAGGAGCCGAAAAATTTTAGTAGGAATATTGCCGGACTTGGCCGTGCCGTGTATAGTGGAGATGGATTTCCTAACAAAGTTCGGTATCACGTTAGATTTCGGAAAATCGGAGTGGTATTTCGCGAATAGACCTCGCGCTCGCTATCAGTTTCATTCGAAAGAGACGAATTCTCGCGTTCATTGTGAACTTGCGGTATTAACGAGGGATCAGGAAAAACACCTGGAAAATTTTTTACGGAAGATCGTAACTTCGTCGAGGGATCCCGGGCTAACCAATCTAACGGAGCATAAAATCGAAGTAGGAGATCACCCGCCGTTAAAACAACGTTGCTACCTGGTTTCACCGAAAGTGCAGGAGGCAATTTGCGCGGAGGTAAATAAAATGCTAGCAGCCGAGATAATTGAATCGTCCTCGAGTCAATGGTCGAACCCAATTGTGATGGTTAAAAAGTCGAATGGCAAGTACCGGTGTTGCCTAAACTTTCGCGGAGGTAACAGGATATCTAAAAAGGACGCGTACTCAATACCACCGATGGAGAGGATTCTCAATAAGTTACGTTCGGCAAAATATATATCCAAGATCGATCTCAGTTAGGCTTATTTTCAAATTCCATTAAGTAAAGATAGCCGAGAGATTACCGCGTTTAGCGTCCCGGAAAAAGGCTTGTATCATTTCGTCCGAATGCCATACGGATTAACAGGTGCCCCCGCTACGTTCCAACGACTATTAGACAGCCTCGTTTTTGCGTATTTAGACGATATAATTATCGCGACGGAAAGTTTCGAAGAGCATCTCGAATGGTTAAAGCGAGTCCTGGATAAAATTGCAGCGGCAGGATTAACCATAAATATGGATAAATGCGAGTTCTGTAAGTCTCAGGTTCGGTATTTGGGCTTCGTGGTGGAGGGGGGAGGCCTGTCGGTCGACCCAGAAAAAACGCGCCCCATAATGGAGTACCCGGCTCCCCGAACGCTCAGACAATTGCGTAAGTTTCTCGGGATGTCATCCTAATATCGGAAATTCATACCGGGTTTTGCGACGTTAAATGAGCCCTTGACCCGCCTTTTGAGGAAAGGCAGGCGCTGGGAGTGGGGGGACGAACAAGTTCATGCATTCAATAGCATTAGGGATAGCTTGATGGCGGCCCCCGTCCTGGCGTGCCCGGATTTTAAAGAGCCTTTCGTGTTACAAACCGACGCGAGCTCGGTTGGGTTGAGGGTGGTCTTGATTCAGAAATTAGAGGGCGAAAAACGCGTAATAACATACGCCAGTCGTGTATTATCGGACCCCAAAAAACGGTATTCGGTGACTGAACAAGAGTGTTTGGCCGTGGTGTGGGCCATTCAAAAGTTTAGGCCGTACTTAGAGGGTTATAAATTCACCGTGGTTACGGATCATAGCAGCTTGTGGTGGCTCCACAACTTGAAAAATCCCACGGGTCGTTTGGCCCGATGGACGTTAGAATTGTTAGAATACGACTATACCGTGGAGTACCGCAGGGGAGCCCTACACCACGTGCCTGATGCCTTGTCGCGGATATACGAGAGCGCAGACGTCGGTAGGGTAAATGTCGCGATCGAAGTCGAGGAATGCGAGGGTACGAGCGATGCGTGGTATCGGAGAAAATATCGGGAGGTGGCGAAGGACCCGAAACGGTACGCCCACTGGAAAATAGTCGATAAACAGCTGTACTTCTTGCGACCACGACTGGTTATTTCGGACATAGTCGATGACTTGGACCAGTAGAAGCTGGTGTTGCCGAAAGAATTACGCGCCGAGGCCCTTCGCGAATTCCACGACGCTTCGCAGGCCGGTCATTTGGGAGTCGAAAAGACATATCAGCGTCTCGCTGTGTCGTACTATTGGCCAAACATGTTTCAGGAGGTCACTCGGTATATTCGGACATGCGACACATGTCAAAGGACTAAGGTCGAACAAGCTAGTCCCGCGGGGTGGATGGGTCGCCGCGTTATTGACAGGCCGTGGACTTCTATCGCCGCGGACATAGTGGGGCTCTTACCTCGCAGCAAGGCCGGCTACTAGTACCTTTTGGTGATCCAGGATTTGTTTACCAAATGGATCGAGGTAAAGCCTTTGCGAGCGGCCACCGGCCTGAAAATTAAGGAAACATTGGAAGACCTTATCGTGTCGCGGTGGGGTACGCCGAAGATCCTTCTCACCGACAACGGACATTCATCGTTGGGAGCGTCTCCAGCGTTTGTGAATCTGGGACGCGAATTGGTGCCACCGAATTTGTTGCGTGACCGTGGGGAAGACGTGGCTCAGGTGGAACCGCGAGACCCTGCGGAATGTACACAGCGTATGACCGAGCTGTGGGCCATCCGAGAGTGGCTCGCGGAGAACATGAATCAGGCGAACCAGAGACAGGCCGCGAATTATAATTTACTTAGGCGACCGCGAAGATTTCGAATAGGGGACTTAGTATTGAGACGGCAGCACGTGCTGTCGTCGGCCGCGCAGTATATCGCGGGAAAACTGGCGCCGAAATTCCAGGGACCCCTTGAAATCGATGGATAGATCCTCGATTTCCACACAGAGTTGTAATTCATCAGCTGACATTCTGGAGATGTCTTAAACTCCAAGCGGGGACAAAAAGGTGCAGAGGGTGCAATCGGTCGAGTTGCAGCGAGACGCGACGGAGCAGCCAGCCCAGAGTCAGGAAGATCTGACAATCCAAGGGAGTCATACCGAATCAATGAAGTATGAGGAGCTGCCGGACGACGAGGTGAGCAGATTGATGGCGAGGGGAGTGGTGCGTATCGTGGAGACGGCATCACCAGGGTCGCAAATCTTCGCGACGCCGGAGACGGTGCAGCGGGAGCTGTACTCCGTGGACCCCAGCCAGCCTGAATCTGACGACGAGGAGGAGCACTCGCAGGTGCTTACCCAGATATAAACTGTTTTGACACGATTACGCGAAAGAAGTATTTTATTATATAATTATTAGTGATTTAGCGATAGAAAAGCGTTGAACGCAAAGTGAGAGTTGTTTTTTAAGATATAGTTTATGCGTACGTGCAGGACAAGTGCGAACATTGAGTTTATTAGATCTTTTATTTTATTTCTTTTGATATTATTTTGTTCGAGTAGGAAACAGCGATTCGACGCGTTAGAATTAAGTTTATAAAAATATACACCCTGATAAACCTATCACATTAAATACTTTCCTAAAAGAATAAATCATACTTACCTCAATTACCATTCCAATTCCTTATTAACATGGAGCCAGATAAACTTAGAATAATAGTGCTCTCATTCATTTTCATATTATTTGCAATTGCAGTAATCTGCATTTTATTATTAGCTTATTCATATAGAGTAAAGTCAGAACATTATTACCTACCTTGAAATATTCAAGATGAAGTTTAAAGAATACCTAATTGTCTCAGTCATTATATTTATACCGTTAACAATAGCTTTTTCTGATCCAGAAACGATCCTAACTTTATTCACTCTTTATACACTATACCTTACACTCTTGAATTCTGGAAATGATACCGAAGGGGAGTAACACTTTTAACACTTCCTACACTTTTCACATCAATATGATCACAACACGAATACGAGTGAGTCACCGAAAAAGGTGCAACACTTTCTACACTTTCTACACTTTTTTCAGTCAATTTTACAAAACACGAAAACAAATTAGTCACCGAAAGGGTGCGTCAATTTTTACACTTTCTACACTTTTATACTTAGAATAAGCATGCGAGGAGACGAGCCGAGCGAAGGCCGTACACCTATGTTACATTTTAAGCACTTTAGGTGCGAACTTTGTTTATTTTCTTAAGATTTTCAGTTTACAATAGCGATTACATTTAATTACGGGAAAAACATACCAATGGGATCATTCCAATCTAAAAATTATTTTATACTTCATTACTTATTGATTTTGCTTATTTCGAGTTACACATTCGTGAACTTTTGTGAACTTTTTACACTTTACGGCGACTGAGAGCCGATTTGATTTTATATTCGTAATTTTGACTATTTTATTGTATTCCCTGTCAATTTAGAAATTAATTTTAACGATATTACGCGTGCGACTAATATAAGTTGCGTTACCATTATTTTATACTTACCATCGATACTTACCGGACTCCGGTGATGAAATGAGACGATTCCATGTCGATCCTGGGTACCTGAAAGAAAGAAAAAGATTAGATATGGGAAAAATTCCTAATTATACTTACCTGGCATCGGGATTCGTCTATGTGACTTTTCAAGAGTCACTGGACGTAAATCGAGCGATTCTTCGTTTGCTTGCGCGATATTTGCCGTGCAGCGACGTGTTTGGTTCACGCGGATTGCGAAAGCCAAATCACGTCGGTGCACTTCGGTGTAGCATCTCTGAAAAAAGGTGCCGAGTCACGACATCGACTCGGCTCATTCGAGTGTACATAGTACAGATGGGGTGCTTTCCATTTAGTAACACAAGTCGACTCCTAGTGTCATTTCTGCTTTTTGTTTAATTTGTGTCGCAATGCGTTGATAACTCAAGTCGACTTTGACTAACTCTTAAGGTGCTTTCCATTTAGTAACACAAGTCGACATAAGTCGACTCCTAGTGCCAATTCTGCTTTCTGTTTAATTTGTGTCACAATGCGTTAGTGATTCAAGTCGACTTTGACTGACTATGCTTTTAATGAGAGTTGAGCATGGTTAAGTACAAACGAAGAAAAAATAGTTTTAAATAAATAATATAAATATTTTAGAGTCTCTGTGGCCTTCTTTACATAGATACTGTTTTGTATGTACGTACAGTAATTTGATAAAAAAAAAGAAATGAAGAAGAAGTAACCTGAAAGAAGATAAACATGGCAATAAAAGTATGTAAATAAATATTTATGTTTGTATAATCCTTTTTAACATGATTCTGTTCAACAATAATTTAGAAGATCTAACAGTAAATATTAAACTACGTTATATAAATATATTTTTATTTATTATATGGTATATTATTTATTATCATCCATATCACACATATTTATTAATTAGATAATTTACATTAAATATGTTTAATATGTGTGTATGTGTGTGTATTTACTTGTTAGAATAGTGATAATAGCAACATTGAGTTATTTACACACATTTGATTATAGTTTATCAATGTAAGATATTAATTTCTAATTGTATAATTGTACTTTTCGGTTTTGTTATATTACAGACTATTTCAATGAAGAACTTGCAGTCATTGCAAGCTGCTGGAAAAATAGTTTTGACGAAGGTTGATACAAATAACTATAGTCATCTGCAAGAAAAAATGGATTCTGTCGTCTCTCAACAAAATAGTCATACTAATGAACAACAAATCAAAGAAAAAACAGATGTAACAATAGTTTCACAAGAATCTCAGGACAAATTTATATGGACAAAACAAGCCACTTTTGCGCTTTTATCTGCTTATGAAGCTCGAAATATTGAAACAGATATTACAAAAAAAAATTTTGGCAGTCAATAGCTGTTAAGCTTAATAAACTATCACTATTTAATGTTCCAGTAAGTTTACAAAACATTACTATTTATTATTTTCCGTCTTTCGGAAGAGACGTTAAACCGTTGGTCCAAAGAAGAAAACAGTAAGGTAGTGGATGAATTGGAGGTTAGGGTTGGGTACGTCCCTTCAAAAACGCCCTTTAAGGCCCTTTGGGGGTATATAAAATAAAATTCTTTATCCTTTTTTATCCTTTACTATTTATTATTTAACTTGTGTTGTGTTTGCATTCTATTTGATTTGTACAGTTAACAGGTGATCAAGTAAGATGGAAATTTAGTGCGCTAAAAAAATCGCATAATAAAAAGAAAGATCACAATCGTACAAGTGGAAATGCTCCAAAGATCTTTGATGACGTTGAAGAACGACTAATGGATATTTTGGATGATAAAAATAGTCATTTTAATAAAGAAAATAGCTTTAATTCACCAATATTGGAGCATAATGTATCCAATCAGCCTGAAGTTCAAAATGCAATAACTGATTGTGAGTTACAAAATGTTAATATGGAGCAAGAATCGAATAGTAATGAAATAAATGCAGAAAGAGAAACAGTACGAAAGAAAAATGTGCATGAGTTACAAAATGTTAATATGGAGAATCGAATAGTAATGAAAGAAATGCAGAAAAAGAAACAGTACGAAAAAAAGTGTCCATGAAATAAGCTCAAAAATTGCTCGTACTAAAATAGAATTAAAAAACTAATGGCTATAACATCTTCAGTTTATACATAAAAAATATGAAGATAGAAAAAATTTTGATGAAATGGAACATAAAAGAAAAATAGAAGAACTTGAATTGAAGAGAAAAAAGCTAAGATAAAAAAAAAAATGTTTTTGGAGAAGCAAAGATTAAAGCAAAAGATAGAGCAACATCGAGAGAAAGTGTCTATTGAAAAAGAAAAATGTGATTTATTAAGAAGTCTAATTCAGAGTCAAAGCAGTATTTTGTAAACCAAATATCCAAGAACTGTGATGTTAATTATATTTATATAAAAAGGTATAATTTTAAAAAAATATTTGATACTTTAACGTGATGCACAGATTATAATTAAACATAAAAATTATTAATTAAAATAGAAAGTACTAAACTAAGGAGCCTATTCTGTAAACGATATCGTTACGTGCTTTGCGCAGCTTTTCTATGGTATATTATATCTCCGCAAAGCACGTAATGATGTCCTAATGTTTACAGAATAGGCCCCCAAGAAAGTTTCATATTTAATACAGTGTAATAATTGTATGTTTGTGTGTAAGAATTATTTGGTAAAAGCTAAATCAGGATATAAAAAGTACTTCTTTGTATCAAAAGAATTGTCTAAAACATATGAGTTAAGAATGTAAAATTAACTTTTAGTTTAAAAAAATGTATATACTTATTTTTGTTACAGAATATTTTAAACTTTGTTACTTATATGTAACTGCTCGGGGGGGTATCAATCGGTCCCCGGATTCGCGATTGGCCTGTATTAGGGTGGTTCGAAGGACCAAAGGGGCAATCCCCTCACGAATGCAAGCGAAATAAAATGCAAGAAAAACGGGATAAATCAAGCGAAGCGACTCACCGTATCGCAGCCCGGCGCCCTCCTGGGATGGTCTCTCGGCCGTTCTCGTCTGTCCTCTCGGGTGGCGAATCCTCCTTGATAGCAAGCGGGAGGCGTGCAGGCAGACAAGGTAGCGGGCAAGCAAGCAAGCGAGCAGCAAGCAACACAAAACGGGCAAGCAGGCAAACGCCGTTCTAACGAATTCTTCGAGCACTCGACTGTGGCTGATACTCCGTTTTAACTTGTCGGCGATTCTTACGGGAGTGTCCGTGCTCCGGCACTCTCTCGGCTCGCGCTCCTGGAAGTACGGCGCGAACGAGTACTAGTGTCCCAATAATTGGGCCTGCCACCCGTGGGCGGGCAGCACAAGTCGGGTGAGTCGCGCGAGTATTGACACCTGTCGCGGTCCGCCAACGTTTCGCGCGAGTCTCAAACCGACGGTAACTTTACGATTATGAGCTTACTGACTAATATACAACGAGTATCAAAACGCGAATCAACCATATCAATCTTATACATGTGCGACCAACTACTATCTTACAATTATGTACACTATTTACATGTGAGCGCCAACCATGCCGCCCACCAAAATACAACGTTTTGTATTTTCCTACTCGGCATCAGTCGCCCGGGGTGGCGTGCCCATGGGCAAAAGGCACAGCTTCACCAGGGGACGCTGAATCGAGCCGTCCGCGACCCGAACCGTGGCGACGCGCGGGACGCCGTCGCTACCCGGGTGTAGCGCCTCCACCCGGCCGCGCTTCCAGCGCAAGGGGGGCGCGTTGTCGTCTTTAATGAGCACTAAGGCGCCCACGGCGAGTGGGTTTGCGGAGGCCCACCACTTGGGACGCTGTTGTAAATTGTTGAGATATTCCCGGTGCCAACGTCTCCAAAGGTCCTGATGAATTCGTTGTACCAGCTGCCACCGACCTAAACGATTTATCGGCAGCGGAGTCAGATCGGGCGCGGGGACGGCTACGAGGGGCTCCGTGGTTAAGAAGTGTCCCGGAGAAAGGACTTCGAGGTCCAACGGATCGGTGCTCAATGGGCAGAGGGGGCGAGAGTTCAGGACGGCCTCGACCTGGGCGAGGACCGTCGTGAACTCCTCCACCGTCAGGATTTGATCCCCCACCACCCGTCGGAGATGGGTCTTGACGGACTTGACTCCTGTCTCCCAGAGGCCCCCGAAATGGGGCGCAGAGGGGGGGTTGAAGGACCACTTTATCACTTCTCGCTCCGCTGCGCGGCACATGTGGCGCTCGAGCTCTCGCGATGCTCCCACGAAATTGGTGCCGCAGTCGCTGTGTAAAAGGGAGCAACGTCCGCGACGGGCCACGAAGCGTCGCAGCGCAGCGAGAAAGGAGTCCGTGGACAGAGAAAACGCGACCTCCAGGTGGATCGCCTTAACGACGAAACATACGAACAGGCATACACATGTCTTAAATGAAGAGACTCCTTGAGCTCGGCGGGAGGTTATCGAAAACGGACCCGCGAAGTCCACGCCGTTAATCGAGAACGGTTTGACCGCGCCAACCCTTTCGACCGGTAGATCTGCCATGGGGGGTTGAAGTGTGCGAGGATTCGCTCGGAAACACCCGTAACAATCGGAGAGGACCCGTCGTATCGCGCGATGGACTCCGAGTATCCAGTATTGCTGGGCGAGCAGATACTGGAGCGTGCGTCTACCGGGGTGCAAGTGGGCGCGGTGCACCTGCTCGATAATGAGCTCGGTGAGTCGGTGGGCATTCGGTAACAGCACGGGGTGTTTGGCTTCGAAACTCAGTCCCGAGTGGCTGAGTCTGCCGCCCACCCTGAGAAGTCTCGTTGGGTCTAGAAACGGAGCGAGTTTGCTGAGCGGCTTGGGGAGCCTCTTTCCGTTCCTTAGTCGATCGATTTCCTCGCCGAAGGACTCCAGCTGAACCAATTTTACCTCCGCCAGTAGCGCCGAATGCGCTTCGAGTTGATCCACGGCCAAGGTCGCGGGTACCGGCTTGGCCCTGGATCGAATCGTAAACCGTATGATATACGCGATTACCCTACTAATTTTATCTAACGACGAATATCTGTTTAATAATGACGAGATGACATTGGGTGTCTCGTACGCGACGAGCGTGGCGATCCTTTCCTCCTCGCACGGAATCGCCTCGTCAAGTACCGGCTCGGTGCGGGACTCGAAATCTATCAACCATTCAGGGCCTCCCCACCATAATGAATTTGCCACGAGTTCGCGAGGGAAAAGTCCACGTGAGCAGTGATCAGCCGGATTGCATTCGGTGACGACATGCCCCCAGGCCGATACCGGAGTTTTCTCTTGTATTCGAGCGACGCGATTACGCACGAGTCTTCCACCGGTGCGGGGAGGAAAGGATCCAGTAGAGGACAACCTTGGCGTCAGACCAGGCGTATTCTTCATCGATATCCAAATGTCCCCGCAGGACCTGACGGACGTAATCCATCAGGTTCGCGAGGAGCAACGCGGCGCAGAACTCTAATCGAGGTAGAGAGATGGCGCGTAGCGGAGCCACCCTCGACTTGGCACAAAGGATCGCGACTCTAGTCTCCGAAGGGGTTATAATACGCAGGTACACTACCGCCCCATATCCTTGTTCGCTCGCGTCGCAGAAGCCATGTAATTCGCGACGAACGTCATCGCCCGCGGGAAAGGTGCGAGGGATACGCAGGGAAGCCAGCGCGTCGAATTCGGCCTGATAACGTTGCCATTGTCGGCTGACATCTGACGGTGGTTCGTCGTCCCACCCGAGCCTTAACGTCCACAATCGCTGTATTAGTCGTTTCGCGATAAAGGTCAATGGCGCCAAGAATCCCAAGGGGTCGAAAATACGCGCCACCTCCGACAGTATCGTACGTTTAGTGCACCTCCTAGTGAGCGGGTTGAGCGAGAACCCAAAGCTATCCGACTGCGAGTGCCAACGAAGGCCCAGCACCTTGAGTGCCTGATCTTCGGACATCTCGAACGACAGCATTGTCTGGCTGCAGATTTCTGGGTCGAGCCCCTCCAACGCGGCGGGATGGCTGCTCGCCCATTTTCGCAACTCGAAACCGGCGCTCCGAAATAATTCGAGCAATTGATTGCGAAGCGCGATGGCTCGTTCGACAGTGCGGACGCTGGCGACGACGTCGTCTACGTATAGTGACTCGAGCAGTGTAACGTAGACCAAGGGGCACCTATCTCGATTGTCGTGAGCCAACTTAAGGAGGCAGTATATCGCCAGAAACGGCGAAGCCGTGCTACCGAAAATAACCGTCGTGAGCAAGTAGTCGAGAACGGGATCCGATTCCAAAAAACGCCAGACGATACGCTGATAGTTTCGGTGTTCCGGGTTCATCCAGATTTATCGGAACATCTGTTTTACGTCCGCGTAAGGGCCACGGGTTCCGCGCGAAATCGGAGTAGGACCGCGACAATGTCCGGTTGCAGCTTCGGACCACTGAGGAGCGTGTCGTTCAGCGACTGCCCATTCGGGCACTTCGACGAGGCGTCAAAAACGACTCGAAGTTTAGTCGTGGTGCTATCCAGCTTGTGGACCCCGTGATGGGGTAGATAGTAGACGCGACCGTCCGCGGGGGGTGGCTCGCTTGCCAACTCCATGTGCCCGCTGTCGAGGTAATCCCGCATGAATGCGTTATAGCTGTTTCGAAGCTCCCGGTTCGCCTTAAAGCGGCGCTCGAGTGCGCGCAATCTGTTAACGGCTATCGGCCGAGAGTCCACGAAGACAGGAGGGTCGGACGCGAAAGGGTATTTCACGACGAAGCGTCCCGAATGATCGCGATAGGTGGTTTGTTCGAAACACTCCTTACAACGTCGATTCTCGCTGGAGCAAGGAGTCTGGTCCGGAACCTCCTCCAAGCTCCAGAATCGCTCCACCGCGGCGTCAATGGATTCGATGGTGGTGGCGAGGGAATGCACCGGTTGCTCGCGCAACGACGGCGAGATCGCGCCCATCAATACCCAGCCGAATGCGGTGTTGAACGCGTCCGGTTCGCCCGTTCTGCCGGTACGCCGCCCATCGCGCAACACCGACACGAATGAGTCCGCCCCCAGTAGAATGTCGACGGAGTCGGGTAAGTGGTACTCCGGATCTGCGAGCGGCAGCCTCCGTAGGTGGCTCCACGATTTTGCGTCGACGCGGGTATGGGGCAGCGGCGAGGTAATGCGCGAGAGCATCGTGGCCTCGATCGGGAACCGAAGGTTACCCCTATCTCGCGCCCGAACAACGAACGAGGTGATGCCCCTTGTAGTGGCGGTTTTAGTGTCGTTGACGCCCAACACCGTTGCCCGATGCCTTGTCCGAGCAAAGCCCCCCCGTCTGAGGCAGCTCTCGGTGACGAAATTCGCCTGACTCGCGCTATCGAGTAACAGGCGGACCGGAAACGCGTTGCCGTAAGCGTCGAGCGCCTCCGCCCGAACGGTCGACAGTAGGACGACGCGGCTTGAGATGCTCGCCATCGAGATGATCGGTTTCTCGACCGCGCTCGCGGGCGCCACGGTTTCGCTAACGGCCGGAGGGACCGCCGGGGCGGTCGCGGCAGGCGGGACGTTAGCCCGCTCGAAGTGTAGGAGGAAGTGGTGTTTCGCCTGACAAGACCGGCAGGCCCAAGAGCTAGGGCAACTTTTTAGATTATGTCCTGCCCGAAGGCAGTTTAGACAGAGTCCTTTTTCGCGAGCGAAATTATGTCGGTCCTTGGTCGAGAGTTTTAAGAACTCGGGGCACTTAGCCAGTAAATGCTGTTCCCCACATTTGGGGCACGCGGCGTTCTGCGCGACGAGCGAGGTCGTCGACGCGGCCCTCTTTGACGACTGATTTTGCGCTTTCGATTTGTTTGACTGCGGTGAAGCGTCCGACACCGCCGCGAGCACCGTGCAATATCCCGCTAGAAACGTTGTCAATTGTTCATACCGGGGTGGTTCCGCGGACATATGGGTCGCCTCGAATTTCTCCCGTAGCGTCGGGGTGAGCTTCTCCAACAAGTGGTTCAACAGCACGAAATCCCACGCCTCCACCGGATAGCCCATCATTTGCAGGGCGCGCGTGTTTTCGGTGAACACGTCCAGCAAGGCGCGGAGTGACTCGGCGGTATCCGCGACCAAGGGTTTGGCGTGTGCGAAAGCGCGCCAATAATGCGTGGCTAACTTTCGCTTGTTTTGATAGCGCCCCCGAAGCGCATCGATCGCCAAGAGCCTCTCCCGACAGCGAGGCTAACAAATATTGAAATTTTTGTATATCGGCGACCCCAGAGTTCTCGTGAATTGCCGTGTCGAATAAGGCGATGAAAGACGGCCATAGGGCGAGGTCGCCCTCGAATTTAGGGAGATCGATCTTCGGCAATTTAATGCCGAAGTAGGCGCGGGTCGCGACGACTGTTGTGCGGCTGCTCGCTCCGCGGCGGTTAAAGTTTCGTATCGTCCTATTACCGCGAAACGCATCCTGTCGAATTCGTCGCGAATCGCGTCTTCGGCAGCGAACTCTTCATCCGTGGCATCTTGGATGATCCTGAAGTGAGCTTCCTCAAAATCCCCGACCACTTGGCGCACGGTTGGATAACGCACGAAAAAATTCGATTTCTGAGCCGCGTTGTCTATTGCGAGCGTCGAATATTGGTCTATCTCCCTCATACGACGAATACACAATTCGCGTCGCGCTCGATATCCTTTAAGCATGTTGAAAGATCGAATCCGTCAACAAGGTGAGATATGTGTACACGCGCAAGCCAGCCGGAAAACCGACAAACGGTTTCGAATCGAAGGGTCGACAAAGTCAGGAGGATGGCAGCCGGTCAACAACGCACGAAAATATGTCTCGCTTTGGAACGCCGAGACCAAAACAATTCGAATCAATAGGCGAAGGACACCGCGCCTCGCCAAGGCCGAAGGGGGGCAGGCGGCTCGATTCTGAACGAGTGATCGAAGGCGATGGAATATGTTTGAATATTCGATCGCCTTTGACAGTATCAAAGTTGCAATGCGAAGTCTGCAACGTTTATGCAGAATTTCGGCGCGGCGAAGATGAATAATGGCACATGCGCGAGCTTTTACAATTTCACTATTTGCGTACAATCACAATTATGCGGATCTCCTCGCCGCGTCGTCCATGCGACGGGCGGACGAGGGGGATCGCGCGCGGAGCTCGGGCACGCGCCTATTATTTCGTTTCCCTGTTATAAGAGCTACGACGATTATGCAGCGGTTGCAAGAAAGATCGAGAGAAGGGCACGCGCGCGTACGACTATAGTCACGCGGATGTCTTCGCCGCGACGAGCGAGCGAGAGCGCAATCACACGATATGAAGTGGTACGCGTCAACTATTCGATTTAGCAAAGGTCCGCAACGATTAATGCGGCCACCAGCGAATTATGCACCGAGGGTGCAGCGATTTTGCGAGAATTAATCACGCGGATGTCTCCGTCGCGACGTGCCGATGCGACGTGCGAGCGAGAGAGCGATCACGCGGATGGTCGAGCTAAGGGCGGGTGCGCGAGAGACGAGATCACGCCGGGCGCGCGTGCCCGCGCCGCTTAGCCGCCGTGTTAATGAGGGTTGCAACGAATGCAGCGAGCGGGAGCGCTCCAGATTCGGGCTCGCGCGAAGACGATATCGCGCGGATGTCCTCGCCGCGACGTGCCGAATGCGACGTGCGAGCGAGGGAGCGATCACGCGGTACGCGCGTGCACGCGCGGATTATTCGATTCCACTAGCGGCTGCAACGATATGCAGCGATCGAGATTTAAAACGAAATAATGGTACGCGCAACGATCAGATCCCGCGGATGTCTTCGCCGCGACGTGCCGATGCGACGCGCGAGCGAGAGAGCGATCACGCGGTGCGAGCGTGCACGCGCCGATTATGCGATAGAATGTACGAGACGATTAACGTTGATTAGCAGACTCGCGCGAAAAGTCGGCGGAGTTCTCTAAACGCGATTTTAAATCCGGCTCGAAGGACCAATGCTCGGGGGGGGTATCAATCGGTCCCCGGATTCGCGATTGGCCTGTATTAGGGTGGTTCGAAGGACCAAAGGGGCAATCCCCTCACGAATGCAAGCGAAATAAAATGCAAGAAAAACGGGATAAATCAAGCGAAGCGACTCACCGTATCGCAGCCCGGCGCCCTCCTGGGATGGTCTCTCGGCCGTTCTCGTCTGTCCTCTCGGGTGGCGAATCCTCTTTGATAGCAAGCGGGAGGCGTGCAGGCAGACAAGGTAGCGGGCAAGCAAGCAAGCGAGCAGCAAGCAACACAAAGCGGGCAAGCAGGCAAACGCCGTTCTAACGAATTCTTCGAGCACTCGACTGTGGCTGATACTCCGTCTTAACTTGTCGGCGATTCTTATGGGAGTGTCCGTGCTCCGGCACTCTCTCGGCCCGCGCTCCTAGAAGTACGGCGCGAACGAGTACTAGTGTCCCAATAATTGGGCCTGCCACCCGTGGGCGGGCAGCACGAGTCGGGTGAGTCGCGCAAGTATTGACACCTGTCGCGGTCCGCCAACGTTTCGCGCGAGTCTCAAACCGACGGTAACTTTACGATTATGAGCTTACTGACTAATATACAACGAGTATCAAAACGCGAATCAACCATATCAATCTTATACATGTGCGACCAACTACTATCTTACAATTATGTACACTATTTACATGTGAGCGCCAACCAGTAACTCTCTAAACATATAATAATTATGTTTAAATAAGTCATCTTGGATAGACTGATATTATTTTTATCTTCACGTGTAATATTATTTTTACTTTTAAAAATTGCTATATAAAGAACCATATTCTTTAAACCTGCACAAAGTACAAAATACGTTATTTATTAATGTTACTAAGCAGAAAATAAAAGTTAATATAAACTTTGAGTTTTATAAAGTAAGAGAATGCTTATTACAGTATTTATTGTATATTTTTTTGTTTTTCTTAAACTAATTTTAAACTGTTATATAAAATAAAAGATGATAAAGCAAATATATTTTCATTTTGTTTTTAAATTACAAACTATGTTATACATTTTGAACGGGGATAGTTTCGCCCCGGAGGCAAGATTTGCGATATTGTTACTCGAAGGACCAGAGGGGGGTAGTCGATTTCCCCTCACGACTATCAAATGTTTAACGCGAAGGCAGAAGCGCATGCAACGAAATATTAAAGCGAAGCGACTCTCCGTGTCGGCCGTCGTCCCCGTGATTCCGCCAGGCCTCGTCCTGTCCTCTGAACTTGGCCGCTCCGTGGGTCTCGTTCGGCATGCAATGGCAAAACTCGTGCAAGCAAGCAAGCGGTGGAGAGCAAGTGATAGAGCAGGCGGGAAAAGGCAGTAGGAGACGTGCGCACTCCCGGTTGAGCGAGGCGGCAAAGGCGATTCCGTGATTCGTTCTGCCCGGCGAACGTGTGCCGTAAGACGGCTCCCAGAATATGTGTGTGTATGCCGCACGGCGGCTTGACGAAAAAGTGATGAGAGGTGTGTCCTCTCTGAATACTTGACGATGAGTGTTCTCTCCCCGCGGTCCTGGAACATGTCGCTGCGGGCGAGTAGTTGTTCCCTTTCCGGGGGGTGGATACCGTCGGCGGATGGGCGATGGCAGCACCGACAGGTGAGTCGCATGATTTTTCTGCTCGCGATCCGCCGACGTTTCGCGCGAGAATTACAACTGACTTATGCAACTAAGTATGAACGATATATGACTACATGAACATGAAGTAACTATACTATTTACAAGGCGATACGCCGAACATACCGCCCACCAAAATACGACGTATTTTCTACGCTTGAACAGATTCCTCTGGCGAAGTGTCCATCGGCAGTGGGCACAACTTCACCAGAGGACGGGTAAGCACGCCATCCGCCGTCCGCACCGTAGCGACCCGAGCGACGCCGTCACGGCCCGGGTGCAGCTCCACGATTCGCCCTTGCCTCCACTGCAAGGGAGGGGCTTTTTCGCCCTTTACCAGGACCAGTGTGTCCTTTTTTACCGTAAGTGCCGATTGCAACCACTTCGGTCGCTGTTGGAGGGTGTGCAGGTATTTGTCATGCCACCTCTTCCAGAACTGCTGGTGCATATGTTGCACCATTTGCCACCGATCGAGTCTGTTCATCGGCACCGGGTTCAGGTCAGGGTGTGGAACCGCCACGAGAGGCTCCAGGGTGAGGAAATGCCCCGGGGAGAGCACCCCGAGGTCGCTGGGATTTGAACTGGTGGGACAGAGGGGTCTGGAGTTCAGGATAGCTTCTACTTGGGTTACGAGCGTACTGAACTCCTCCACGGTAAGGATCTGTGTCCCCACTACTCGCTTCAAGTGGGTCTTCATCGATTTGACCCCGGCTTCCCAAAGGCCACCGAAATGCGGCGCCGAGGGGGGGGGGGTTGAAGGCCCACTGGATTTGCTCCCGTTCCGAGGCGGCCTGCATGCAGCCGACGAGCTCTCGCTGAGCTCCAACGAAGTTGGTGCCGCAATCGCTGTATATTCGCGAGCAACGGCCGCGTCTAGCGATGAAGCGCCTCAGGGCTGACAGGAACGATTCTGTAGATAAAGAAAAGGCGAGCTCTAGGTGAACTGCCTTGGTTGCGAAGCAGACAAAAAGGCACACGTAGGCCTTGAACGGGGTTGCTCCGCGGGAACGACGATTGTAGACTGGAAATGGCCCAGCGTAGTCGACTCCGGTGATCGAAAAGGGCTTAGCCTGACGTACTCGATCTAACGGTAGGTCCGCCATGGGCGGTTGCATCGGGCGTGGATTTGCCCTGAAGCACCGATAGCAGCGCGATAGGCATTTAATGGCCTGATGGGCCCCCAGGATCCAGAAGTTTTGTGACAGGATATAATGTAACGCTCGACGTCTTGGATGCAGATGTAGGTGGTGGGTGCGCTCTACTATAAGTTCCGTGAGTCGATGTCGGTTAGGCAGCAATGCCGGGTGTTTAGCCTCGTATGAGATGGCGGAATGGGTGAGCCTGCCGCCCACCCTGAGGACTCCGCGAGCATCCAAGAAGGGGGCGAGTTTTCGCAGAGGTTTGGAGCAACTCTGATTGCGTCTTAAGCTACCGATATCCTCTGCGAAGCAACGAGATTGTACAAATTTGACGAGGTATAACAAGGTCGAGTGAAATTCGATTTGATCCACGACGAGAATGAGCACATTTGATCTGGTAACGAATCGGAGACAATACGCGAACACTCTGACGAGTTTATCTAACGACGAGAAGCGATCGAAAAGCGAATCGACAACAGTAATGGAATCTACCTCATCAGCAGGATTTGTGGAGACAAAGGCGCGAGAATTTTCTTCCTCCTCGGGGAGGTCCTCCGCTTCCAATGTCGTTTCTTGAGTGGGTTCAAATTCGACGAGCCACGCAGGACCGGTCCACCACAGCGGGTGATCGACTAGTTCCTGGGGGAACAAGTCCCTTGAGCAACAATCAGCGGGGTTAGATTTGGTATCGACATGTTTCCAGAAGGAAATGTTTGTGTTAGACTGGATGCGTGCGACACGATTACGCACGAACGTCTTCCAACGGTGCGGAGCCGAGCGTATCCACGCGAGGGTAACCTCAGAATCCGACCAGGCGTATGTGTCGTCGACGGCAATTTTAGGTCGGAGAATTTTCTCGACGTATTCCAACAAATCTGACAGCAAGACAGCCGCGGAAAGTTCGAGTCTCGGTAATGTGATAGCCTTGAGTGGGGCCACCTTCGATTTGGCGATGAGCATACGGATTATCACCCCATTCTCGGTGACGAGTCTAATATATACAACGGCTCCGTAGACCTGCTCGCTCGCGTCACAAAATCCGTGGATTTCTCTCCTGACCACGTTATTTACGACCGCGATAGTACGAGGTATACGAATGGAGGCTAACGCGGAGAGCTCCGACTTGTATCTTTCCCATTTAGAACATATCTCTGAGGGAGGCCTGTCGTTCTACTCTACTTTGAGCATCCAGAGTTGCTGGATCAATCGTTTGGCCATAAATGTAAGCAGGGTCAGGAACCCCAATGGATCAAAGATGCGAGCTAATTCAGAGAGAATGGTGCGTTTGGTGCAATCTCTGTCCAACGGATTGACCTGAAATCCGAAGTCGTCCGTTTGAGGGTACCAACGAAGTCCAAGGACCTTAAGAAACTGATCTTCCGGCGATTCAAAGGCTAGTAACGACTGGCTGCAGAGTTCCGGATCCAGATCAGCTAAGACCGACGGATGGCTACTGGCCCATTTTCTGAGTTCGAAGCCGGCAGTTTTAAGCAAGGCTTGTAGTTGCCGCTGAAGCTCGCGGGCCTTCTCCACTGACTCGACACTTGTCACCACATCGTCGACGTAGACGCTCTCTTCCAAGGCAGCCGCGGCCAATGGGTAACTTGTCTTGCCTTCGGCCGCTAACTTTAACATGCAAGCAATCGCTATGAACGGAGAGCATGTCAATCCAAAAATGACCGTCAACAAAAGGTAGTCCGAGATCGGATCGTTTTCTGAGAAACGCCACACTATTCGTTGATAGTCACACTGACCGAGTTCGACCAATATCTGAAGAAACATCTGTCTGACATCCGCGGTGAGCGCCACGAGACCGAGCCGGAACATCAATAATATCACAACTATGTCTGATTGTAATTTGGGACCGGATCGCAACATTTGATTCAGCGAGACGCCGTTCAGATCCTTAGCCGATCCATCAAATACGACGCGCAATTTCGTAGTCGTGCTATCCGACTTGAATACCCCATGATGGGGTAGGTAAAAGACAGGTCCGTCCACTGGGAACGGCTGCTTGATCAATTTCATATAGCCATTATCTAAGTAATCCTGCATGAATTTGCTGTAATTTATTTTGAATTCTTTATCCGCTTTGAAGCGACGCTCAAGTGCGCGAAATCTGTTCACGGCTACTTGACGCGTGCCAACGAAACAAGGTTTATCCTTTATGAAAGGATACGATACTACAAATCGACCAGATACATCGCGACGCGTGGTCTGCGCAAATAATTCCTCGCAACGTCTATCTTCCTGTGAATACGGCGGAGTCGTGGGAATCTTGTCTAACTGCTAAAATCGACTGAGAGACGCGTCTAATGAATCGAGAGTCAGGAACGAGTGTGTAGACCGAGACGCCTGCGTCGACACCGAACCGACTAGAACCCAACCGAAAATGGAATTAAAGGCGCCTGGTTCGCCCTTCTTCCCTACACGACGACCGTCTCGAAGCAATGACGTAAAGATCTCTGCGCCGATTAAGATATCGATGTGACCCGGTCGGTGATACTGCGGATCCGCGAGCTTCAATCCCTCTATGTGTTTCCACGCTCTTTGTTCGACTTTACTACTAGGTAATTGGGCGGAGATGCGTGGGAGAATCGTAGCCTTTATCGGAACGCAAGTATTGCCATTACCCTGTACTTGAATCACGAGTGAGGTGCTGCCTCGAGTAGCCGCCGCTTTAGTATCATTAACCGCTAGAACTACCGTGCGACCTTTGGTTCGTCCGAAACCACCCCTTTGCATGCAATTTTCCGAGATAAAGTTCAATTGACTAGCACTATCTAAAAGCATGCGAACAGGGAATGGATTCCCGTGGACGTCGAGAGCTTCGGCCTGCATCGTTGACAGTAATACGGTCGAACTCGATTTCGCGACGCTGGTCATGGTGACGAGGGGCTCGTTATTTTGTGGCGATGAACTCTCGTCGACGGCCGATTCAGAGGGGGCTCCGGTATCCGCCGGGGTGCCCGCTGGACCCGAATTCCGTCCGAAGTGCAATAGGGTGTGATGCCTAGCCTGGCACGACCGGCACGTCCCCGTCGATGTGCAGTTGTTAGTGCCATGACCCGCGCGAAGGCAATTGAGACACAAATTCGCGGTTTTGGCCGTTGAATGCCTTTCTCGAGGGGATAATTTCAAGAATCGAGGGCACTTAAACACGAGATGTTGTTCCTTGCACACCGGACACTCGGCGGTTCGAGTTGCAAGCGACGAAGCCGACGCGGATGATTGTGATTTGAACGGCATGGTCGACGGACCCGAGATGGCCTCAAGGACTTTACAGTGCTCGGAAAGGAACTTGATGAGTTGAGCGTATCGCGGTATCTCTTCGGCCCGATGGACAGATTCGAACTTTTCCCTCAATGATCGGGGAAGCTTCTCGAGCAGGAAATTGAGCAAAAGGAAATCCCACGAATCGGTAGGGAATTTCATCAGGTTTAGCGCGCGAGTGTTTTCGGTGAACGTATCTAACAATTTATGGAGGGCATCGGCCGATTCTATTTTTAACGGTTTGGCTTCGCGTATCGACTTTAGGTGGTGGTCCGCTAGCTTCCTTCTGTTCCGATATCTGTCGAGCAGCGCGTCGTATGCAATCATGTAATACTCCGCGGCGAGGGGCAAATTCTTGATTACATTGAGCGCCTCCCCCTTTAGCGAGGCCAGCAGATATTGATACTTCTCTATTGACGAGATCTGTCGGTTGTCGTGAATCGAGGTGTTGAGTAAGGCGATAAAAGACGGCCACAGCGTGAGATCGCCCGAAAATTGCGGAAGCGTAATTTTGGGTAACTTGATCGCCGACGCGTGGCTCGCGGGATGAGCCTGTGCGGTTCCGGGCGCCGTGCCCGTGAGCGCGTGATACCGTCCCTTCACGGCGTAATGCATTTTGTCGAAGTCTGCCCGAATCGCGTCTTCGGCGTCGAACTCAGTAGTCTCTTGTATAACCTTGAGATGCGCGTTCTCAAAGTCCTCGGCGATTCTCGCCACGCTCGGATAGCGGGCAAGAAAACTTTCTAGGATCGTCGGTTCAGACGAGGCCTTCCGGGCAAGATCATAAATCTCCCGCGTCCGCCAGACGCATAACTCGCGACAAGAGGGAGCTGACTTTGATTTCGACATGTTGGTTGATATGTAAAACGATCAACAGCAACGGCGAACGACCCCAAGGACACGTAATGTATTGTCGCCCCGTGAAAATACCGGCGAACAATAGGCTTCGAGTTTATATGCTAAGGGACGAAAGAGAGAACGAAAGCAAACAACCGTTCCGTTCGTCAAGGTGATGAGGAATAACAGATAGCTCGGTTCGGATTCCTACGCGAAGGCTCAATGGAATATTCACGAGAGAATGTTCTTCAATTACGATATAATAGCGCAATCAAAATGACAATTTTGTTAATCGCAAGAGCGAATGGCGAACGCAAGAAAAGGGGATCAAATGCAGTGTAGAGCTAGCAAGGAAGAGGGTTGCAAGGGATGTACAAAATAAGAAAATAGTTGTATCAACGATCAAAATTATGAATTAGATTGGCACAGGTGCCCGGTTACGACGAGAAATGCACTCAAGTATTTGTTCAGATTAAGTTTTCAGCAATACATGTTGTGCGCGGAGCTACGACACGAGCAGCGTATACGACATGAGCTGTATACACATGACACGAGCAATAATCCACGACATGAGCATCCATTACGACAACTTCTTTTGCAATTGTGATTATAATTGTAATTATAATCTTTAATAAGATTACCTTGAGTGCTACAATATATTCTATACCGGGAACCAGTGCCGACGAACAGTATATATTCGATCGGTGGCAATTATGTTTGCGAGAATTCCAACGATCGGAATAATATTCAGTATGTATTTTCAATATATGTTTCGAGTCTGGCCGAAACACACCCAGCAACAACGAAAATAATGTAGCGCGTTATTATGGAACGCGAGCTTATGTAGAAAAAATGTGTATATACGCTGCCGGCCCGTGACCGAGCGTCAAGGCCGTCGACGGCGCGGCGAAAACGTATGGTCTGCCGAGAATATTCGAGATCTGAATATTTCGGTTTCTATGTTAACAATGACGGGCTTTAACTAATTACCGCGTCAATTGCGCAATTTACGATTAGTACAGATAACGGCGATGGAACGTGTTACAACGAGCGAGAGAATTGCGAGCGAGAGATATCGCGCGAGATCGTGGATTCACGCGAGTATTCTCGTCGCGAATTAATTAGATTATTAACACGCCACGCGTTATTGCAATTCGCGTTAATGCGAATAACAGCGACGAAACGTGTTACGACGAGCGAGAAGTTCACGCGAGTATTCTCGCTGCGAATTAAGAATTGCGAACGAGAGATATCGCGCGAGACTAAAGATTATTAACACGCCGCGCGTTATTGCGTCTCGCGACTATAAGAACAAACAATTAAACGTATTCACGACAAAGGCAGATAACAACAATAGCATGGTTGCGACAGCGAGAAGTTCACGCGAGTATTCTCGTCGCGAATTAAGAGTTGCGAACGAAAGATATCGCGAGAGACTACCACGCGCCACGTGTTATCGCAATGCGCGATTACAAGAATGTGCGAAAATTAACAAGTTAATGAATAATGCGACGTGAGCGAAAGGTCGGCGGTAATTTTCTAACGCGAAATCCGGCTCGAAGGACCAATGAACGGGGATAGTTTCGCCCCGGAGGCAAGATTTGCGATATTGTTACTCGAAGGACCAGAGGGGGGTTGTCGATTTCCCCTCACGACTATCAAATGTTTAACGCGAAGGCAGAAGCGCATGCAACGAAATATTAAAGCGAAGCGACTCACCGTGTCGGCCGTCGTCCCCGTGATTCCGCCAGGCCTTGTCCTGTCCTCTGAACTTGGCCGCTCCGTGGGTCTCGTTCGGCATGCGATGGCAAAACTCGTGCAAGCAAGCAAGCGGTGGAGAGCAAGCGATAGAGCAGGCGGGAAAAGGCAGTAGGAGACGTGCGCACTCCCGGTTGAGCGAGGCGGCAAAGGCGATTCCGTGATTCGTTCTGCCCGGCGAACGTGTGCCGTAAGACGGCTCCCAGAATATGTGTGTGTGTGTGCCGCACGGCGGCTTGACAAAAAAGTGATGAGAGGTGTGTCCTCTCTGAATACTTGACGATGAGTGTTCTCTCCCCGCGGTCCTGGAACATGTCGCTGCGGGCGAGTAGTTGTTCCCTTTCCGGGGGGGTGGATACCGTCGGCGGATGGGCGATGGCAGCACCGACAGGTGAGTCGCATGATTTGGCTGCTCGCGATCCGCCGACGTTTCGCGCGAGAATTACAATTGACTTATGCAACTAAGTATGAACGATATATGACTACATGAACATGAAGTAACTATACTATTTACAAAGCGATACGCCGAACACATTTAATGAAATTTATTCTACGCGACAAGTATTTCATTTAATAATTAAAGCAATATTTAAAAACAATACTTTTTATTACAAATACATTTATATAATATATATATATATATATCTATATGTATAACCGTTTTTTTAAACAATTTTGTTTTTACAATAGTACTTATAAAATAATTTGTATGTGTTATAATTATCTAAATCAAAATGATATAATTATTGCAATTATTTACTTTTGATCAACGTCAAATAAAAAAATTGGAATAAATTCGTTAAGGGTACATTTCGTTAAATAATAATGTTCGACGATCTGCAAAGTTTCCCCTTATAGCATTTCGTCTCTTTCGTTATTATAATTTTCTAAAGCATGAAGTTCTTGTGCAACGCGATCATCATAAAAGTCTTCGCCATTATCTCCATTATCTAAACATATATTATGAAGTACACAACAACTCACTATAATCCGAGTCACGAAATAGACATCACGTAACGGTAGTTTGTGTAATTGTCGAAATCGACCCTTTTAAGATACCAAAAACTCTTTCAACTACTACTCGAGTTACGGAAATTTTATTATTAAATGCATGTTGTTCCCTTGTAAGATTACCATTATCTCTAAAAGGACAAACAATCCATTTTCTCGCTACTCCATTATAACCTTTATCTCCTAATAAAAAAGTACTGTTTGGAAAAATATTTTCTCTTTCTTGCTCAGCAATGTGAAAAAGTTGTGATCTTCTTAACATTCAAACATCGTGAAAAGATCCCGGATCACCACAATATACATTGGTAAATCTAGTGTTACAATCAGTAACAGCCTGTAAAAGAATTGAATAACATTGTTTCCTGTTAAAGTATTCTCTACTATTTTCTTCGGGTTTATTTATATAAAAATGTGAGCCATCTATTGCTCCAATGCAGTTACGAATTCCAGCTGCTTCTTCAAATCCACGAGATATACGAATTAAATCATTTTCTTGCGGCCATTTAATAACATCAGGAACCAGAGTTATTAGCCAATTGATTACTCAACGTATAATACAAAATATAGATGATAATGACATATCAAAAAGATTAGACAGTGTTCGGTGAGGTTCTTTGTTACTTAAAAACCAGAGAGTCATCAGTAAACATAATTCCGCAGGTTTCTTTTCTTTTCCAAATGCATGTCTTGGTATAAATCCGCTAGCTTCTAAAAATTCTGAAAATATCCAATAAGTATTAAAATGGTTGTACATTACCAAAATATATTACAAAACTATTTTAATATTATAAATAGATAATACTTACCTAGTAACATATAAACACATCGGCGATTTAATCTGAAATCCTCTCTAAATTCTTGATTACTTTTTGCATGCACTACATGAAGAAAATTCTCTACATGCTATCGTCTACGACCGTTTAATAATAGTTGAAGAAGAGGAAATAGCAAATCTTCAAGCCTTTCATTTTCCAAAAATAGGTTTTGGTCTTCATCTGTAGAAGTACTGCTACTACTTGTATTAGTACTGTTATTATCACTACTGCTGCCACTATCAGTGTTTTCGAATAATAAATCCATTGCGTTAAACAAATCTTCCTCCATCTCTTAAAAGATTCTTCACTTTTACATATATCTAAATTACAAATATAACCTGTTTATTTAACGACAACAAATTTCTCCAAATTGTAAATATACTTATACATATGTAAATTAATATTTTTATAAAATACGTACGACTATATTATATGTATATACTTAAAATTGTTAAAATATAATTATATATAACTAAAAGTAAACACAAACATACTTTGATAATAGGTCTGTTCTTTGCAGTTGAACTGGCTGCACTAGTTCAGAGTTTATCTTTTTTACACCACATTGGAAGGAAAAGGATGAACTCGGAACTAGTGCAGCTAGTTCAGCTGTAAAGAACAGACCAATAATATTTCATCAACTTCTGCGCCTTTCCATTTAGCGCATTGGAGTTATCAACTTGAGCTAACTTGAGTCGACACAAGTGTCGACACAAGTCATGTAAATGGAAAGCACCCATGGAGTCGTACCGTCAACACTCAGCGGTACGAACGACCAAATACGAAAGCAGCGAGCGCGAAAGGCTTCGCGGCTAAACGAGTGACTCTGCGCATGCGAGAGCCCGAGGTGGGAGAACTGCGACCGTTCCTCCCGGACAGTCCTTTGCGGTATTGCGAGGCGTCAACACGTCTGACGGTTGCGCGATATAACTCGATTACTTGGGGTTTATCCCGTAATCGCCTGCGATAAGTGCGAGTAATTACCACCATATTAGGGACAGTCCGTCGCGAGCTTTCGAGACGTTAACACGTGCGATACGGTTACGTCGTAATAATCGATACAGGCAGCCTTATCCCGTTATCCGCTAACGTCAGTAGCGTGAGATTAATAATTGTGATTCCGACATTAAGGAGACACGGGAAATATATCCCATCTTATCCGGTTTATCCGAGATTAACACTCAGCGGTGACGACGACCCACGCGATCGTGCAAACGCGCCGCGAATCCAGAGATTGTTGTACAACAGTGAAATAAATTGTTATTTGTTTATAAAAAACAAACTTTAAGATCATTCGCAACGAGTGAGTCCCGATTGCGCACATTACAAATCGGACACGACAATATTTCCCGATTGGACACGGTGCCGTTCGGACACGGTGCCGATTGGACACAGTTACTATCGGACACGATGTCGATCGGACACGGTGCCGTTCAGACACGGTGCCGATCGGACACGGTGCCGTTCGGACACAATCCCGATCGGACACAGTTACTATCGGACACATTTAGTTGCATTAAGACACGGTGCCGATTGCACACAGTGGCGATTGCACACGGTGCCGATCGGACACGGTGCCGATCGGACACGGTGCCGTTCGGACACGGTGCCGATCGGACACGGTATCGATCGGACACGGTGCCGTTTGGACACGGTCACGTTTGGAAATAAAATACGAAAGTTTATGTATATGTTCGAGATTGTTAAAACAATAATAAACTAAAAAACTATAGCATTACGCGAGGTTAAAAAATCTGTCATCGTATTATGTATTTATATCAAGAGTATGCGCGGAGCGAGACCGACCGTGACTCTTTACGAGTTGCGAGTACTCGAGATGTTGAGATAAATTATTTACGGATAACACATTAAGCGGTAGTCAGAGCTACAAATCTATATAAAGATACGTATTATACTGTAATATCGTGTACGTACTTCAAGTATGAAGTCGATTGACATATTTCCTAACTTCAAGCCGTCCTCTCATTAGAGTGCTTTATTATTGCTTTTACAGTCTCGAACAGTATATAAAATGTCGAAATATTTTTCTCTTTTAGTCAAAGTGGCGTTAAATGAGTATACTTTTGTCAAATAAAAGATAAGTTGTTTATCTTAATAATTTAAAGTTAATTCTTCTTCATACATAATAAAATACACTAGTGTTACTTATTAATAATCTGAGATTGCAGTTTATTGATTTACAGCAATGTTTTAGCAATTATTTAATAGAGATTTAGCTCCCTTTTCTTTCAATGGCGCAACAGAAAATTATTTTACTGTCAGAAATGACGTATCTCTGTATCTACGCAATGCACAGGCATACTGTAAAGGCATGCATTTACAGTGTGGACTCCAATTTCAAATGTGAACATTATTTGCTGTTTGCTAACCTTTATTGTAGTATGTTTAGCAACTGGTAATGGTACATATTATTGTTGACAACATTTGTACTAAAATTACTTGTGTACGAAATTCTAATTTCTAATGTTTTTAATTTAGATTATTAAGTATCAATTTCCTTCAACTTTGTAGGAGCTGGGGATGAGATATTCTGTGCATCTATAGTAATTACATAGGCCTGGAATATCCTCAAATATCGAAGAAAAAATCCATTTACAAACCATGAGATTCCGTTAAGCGAGAGTTGATTATTATTGTCTCCGTTTTCAGAATCTTGTGAAATGTTATGGAATTATCTACTGTGATTAACTTAGTTGCTGTGTTTATCATGGAAGGATCAATGTGCTTCTAGTTTTTACATATGTTTGCAGAATGTATAAAACATTTATATTTTTAGGCAGGTAATAACTGTGTATACTTTATTAATAATCTTTAACGAATTATCCACAGAATGCAGCGTAGTATATTTATCTATATCGTGGTATTTAAATAATGTATGTGTCGTGCATGTTATGAGCATATTTTCACAAATACATAAATTGGTAAGTAAAATTTGATAAAATTAAGCTTATAGTTATAGTTGTAATATATATATTATATATAATATTGCTTTCCGATAGCGACATGTTAAAACATACATTTTACTTCGACTCGTATATATACACTATCTTACGATCAAACATAAATGCCATTCTACAAACTTCTTTCAAGATAAAGGATTGCTTTCCCAAAACATCCAAAGGCTACAAGGATGTATGATACATGACTGTTGATACTTCTATATATAACGTTCCACAGGATTCTAGTAAAGGATATAATCATAAACTCCCGCCTAACAGACTCTCGTACATTGTAAGTGAATTTTCTTTTGATACCTAAAAACATTTGATAGCTTACCCTACTAATTACTACGGACGCATAGGATATGTTTTCAGCTTCTTCAAGTATAAAATAGATATTTAACAATATTAATTCAAAGCATTGCGTTAGAATATCTTATTAAAATCCAGTAAATAGCAAATAATCTTGAAATTAAAAATCAGTGTTTTAATCACATCTCTCTGAAAGCACCGATGCATAATGTTATATTAATAAATTTAGATGCACTAAATAACACTTACTTAAATTGTGTTGTATCTAATTACATATAAAGTGTGAATTTAAAGGGCCAAAAAATCCATAGTTTGCTTTATTATACATATAAATGCATTCGTAAATATGGTATTGCAGATAGAAATTGTATATTATTAAGCTTTTTAAGTAAAATATTTGTGACGCATGTAATGCAGTATATAATATTTATATGTATTAAAATACTATTTTCTGACACATATATGAACTTAATAGCAACATAAACATTTAATCAATCTTTTATTATACACATTAACAGTACAGAATTATTGCTTCTTGAATAAACACGAAAATTTTTAATAGAGCGACGATGATATTGTCATACATCATTGTCATACATGATTTTAATAGTGGAGACAATAATGTTGAACTTTATGGAATAGTATCATCAACATCCATTAGTAAAATTAATGTGTTTATTGAAGACACGATGATTCTGTATTGTCAACATGCATGATAGATTGATTAAATGCTTATATTGCTCTTCAGTCAATGTATGTACTAGAAAATAGTATTTTAGCATTAATACTCAAAATCCTGAATACTGTGTTACCTGCATGGCACAAATAATTTATTTAAAGAGTAATAATATATAATTCCTATCTGCTTACGAACTTTTGACCTTTTAAATTCCGTTAATAAATAATTACATACATTAGTATTTTGAATATGTGTTATTTGCTGCATCCAAATACGTCTTATTAATAGAAGGTTATGCATCAGTTATAAAAGAGATGCACTTACAGTGTAAGATGTTGTGTTTTTAATCTCAAGATTATTTGCTGTATATATATATATAGAATGCACGAGAATTTTTTACACGACAATTCATCATCACGTATCCTCTATTAGAATCCTGTGGAACGTTATGGGAGCATCAACATACATCCATGTAGCGTTTGAAAGTTTTAAAAAATCGGTCCTTTATCCTGAAAGAACATTTGCAGAATAGCATTTAATATTTGTGGAATGTTATGGGAATATTAACATATATCCGTGTAGCCTATGGAGGTTTTAGAAAACTAGTCCTTCATCCTGAAGGAATATTTGTAGACTGGCTTTTATGTTATATTACTATAGATAATATATACGAATCAAAGTAAAATACATATTTTAACATGTGGCAATTGGAAAGCAATATTATGTATAATATATGTGTTACAAAACTATGACTAGAAGCTTAATTTAATCAAATTTTACTTACCAATTTAGATATTTGTGAGAATACGCTGGTAACAGACATGACACATACATTATTTAAATACCGCAATACAGATAATACATTATATACTGCATTCTGTGGATAAATCATTAAGATCATATTAAAGATTATTTTAAAGTGTACAGACACATATACAGATATTACCTGACTAAGAATATAAATGATATGTATTCTGCAACATGTGTTGACACTAGAAGTGCATTGATCCTTCGATAAATACAGCAACTAAATTAGTGACAGTGGATGATTCCATAACATTTCACAAGATTCTGAAAGCGGAGACAATAATAATGAACTCTCGCTTAACAGAATCTCATGGTTTGTAAATGGATTTTTGTTTAATATCTAAAGACATCCGAGACCTGCTGTGTAATTACTATAGATGCACAGGACATCTCTCTCATCCCCAGCTCCTATATAAAAGTTGCAAAAAATTGATACTTAATAATCTAAATTAAAAACATTACAAATTTTGTATACAAGTAATTGTGTAGTAAAAATGTTGTCAACAATAGTACGTACCATTACCAGCAACTAAACATATCTCATTAAAGGTTAGCAAACAGAAAATAATGTTCAAATTTGAAATTAGAATCCATATTGTAAATGCATGCTTTTCTGATACTTCTGTGTATTGCGTAGATACAGAGATACGTCATTTCTCACAGTAAAATAATTATCTGTTGTGCCACTGAAAGAAAAGGAAGCTAATTAACTATTAAATTGTTGCTAAGCCATTGCTATAAGTCAGTAAACTGCAATCTCAGATTATTAATAAATATTTAAATGCAATAAGCAACTGTAATGTAACTTATTACGTATAAAGAGGAAGAATGTACTTCTGTAATTACTAAGATAAGCAACTGACCTCATATCTGGACGAAAGTACGCTCATTCAACACAACTTTGTGTGAAAGACAAAGAACATTAAAACATTTTGTGTTTGGAGACAAAAGTAATGTTAAAGCACTGAAATCTGACAGCGTGAGGTTCGAAAATATGTCATATCAATCCATAGATGTAGTATATATGGGGTCTGTTTTTTATTGCTAAGCTGGCTGCACTAGTTCAGAATTAGGCCTGTTCTTTTCTGCACGGTTCATCTTTCTCTCTTTTTCTTTTCACGTTGGAGAGAAAAAGAGAAAAGATAAACCGTGCAAGAAGTTCAGCTGAAAAGAACAGGCCTTTATCTTTTTCCTTCCAATATGAAGTAAAGAAGATAAACTCTGAACTAGGCCCGGTTTCACCAACATGATTTAATCTAATTGGTCGATTAAACTCACTCTTCGTCTCTTTCTAGAGGGACAGTTAGAAAAAGACGAAGAGTGAGTTTAATCGATTAGATTAAATCACGTTGGTGAAACTGAGCCCTAGTGTAGCTAATTCAGCATAGAAAACAGACTTTTTAAGGTGAAATTTCATGAGCAGTGAAAAGCAGCAGCAGATCGTACTGATTGGCTGCAAAATAGAGAAGTTCTCGAGTTTCTAGAACTTCTCTATTTTGTAGCCAATCAGTACAATCTGCTGCTGCTTTTCACTGCTCATGAAATTTTACCTTTAAGCCGTGATCAGGGGACCTATTACGTATCTTTTCACGAGGTGAAAATGCGAAAAGTGAGAGAGTTCACTAGAGTATCTACGATTTTATTGGTCGATATCTAGTAAATCTGTTCACTTTTCGCATTTTTACCTCGTAAAAAAATACGTAATAGGCCCCCAGACCCAGACTACGGATTGGGATTGAGATTGGATTGAAATTTGACCAATTAGAGCAAAGTTCACTAAACTTAAAGTTAGTTTTCTTTATTCTGATTAAATTTCAATTCAATCTTAATCCCAATGCGTAGTCTGATCACGACTTCAGGGTCATCCAGGAGCGCATCCGCTCACTGAGCCGCTAAGTAGCAAGTAATGCTAGGTCTACAATGCGAGTCGTAAAGTTGTGAGTCGTAAGATTTGACCAATCACAATCGAATTTGAGTAGAATAATCGATTGTGATTGGTCAAATCTTACGACTCACGACTTTGCGACTCGCATTGTAGACCTAGCATAAGTTTGATTGGTTGGATCCAAAGGTAAGAACCAATCATATTTAATTGCTACTTAGCGACTGTCCGACACGCCCCGCTCCTTAGAGCCAATCCTTATTCCGAAGTTACGGATCCAATTTGCCGACTTCCCTTACCTACATTAGTCTATCGACTAGAGGCTCTTTACCTTGAAGATCTGCTGCGGATATGGGTACGAACCGGCGCGACACCTCCACGTGGCCCTCTTCTGGATTTTCAAGGTCCGAGGGAAAGATCCAGACACCGAGATACATAGGGTGCTTTTTATTTAGCGACTTGAGTCGACACGAGAGTCATTCTGTCTTTTTTCAACATCTAGTGAACAACAAAGATAGAGTGACGCTTGTGTCGTTAACTGGAAAGCACCCATAAAAGACTTGCGTTACTCTAAGGCTGAGTTTCCACTGAGCGCGTCACGCGTCGCGTCATCTGTCGTTAACCAATCAAAACATCCTATTTTGATACCGTCACAAGTAATGTAATAAAATGGGATGTTTTGATTGGTTAACTTAGATGACGCGACGCGTGACGCGTCGTCCGAGTTAAACCAATCAAAACATCCCATTTTGTTACATTACTTGTGACGGTATCAAAATGGGATGTTTTGATTGGTTAACTTGTGATGACGCGACGCGTGACGCGCTCAGTGGAAACTCAGCCTAAAGCTTTGTATCAACGATACTAGAAATCGCTCCGAGATCTCGGACAGAGAAAGAATTGATCAATCACATTTAAACAATTCGGCAATTGATCAATGCTTCGGTTACTTCTTTCTCCGTTCAAGATCTCGGAGCGATTTCTAGCATCGTGGCACAAGGCTTTAAAGGCTTCTACACACAAATTGCCATAACCATAAACATAAAATGTAAACGCAAGCTGAAGAACCAATCAAAATATTGTTTTAGCTTTATGTATTCTACAAGACGATAAAAATGATGATACAAATGGCCGTAAGCAGAAGTAAGATTTCAACCGGTTGTAATCCTATACTTACTTCTATATATACTAATTGGTTCTTCAACTTATGTTTACGTTTTACGTTTATGGCTATGGCTATTCATGTGCGAAAGCCCTTAGGTCTAGGTGCATAAACATATGCATAAAGAAACGGATTGGTCTATTTCCTTATGCACATGCATATGGACCAATCAATTCTCTTATGCTTATGTTTATGCGCTATGCAAGTTTGTCTGGATTGACCTTTAAGGCACAAAATTGCATAGGCTGCATAAGCATAGCATAATACCACAGTATATACAGTAGCGCAACTCTCGGTCGGCACCTTTGATGTTAGTGTTGGCCAAAATGGAGTGCGCATGCGCGAAATAAAGCAGTATTCTGTCTCACTTCTCTCTTCGTCATCTCTTTCTTTCGTACTCGTTAGCCCATATTGAGGTTAGTTTAACGCAGTTGGCGCGAGATACAACTATGTCTGTTCCCAGCAAACACAGAATACACCTTTGATAGCAAATTGTCGCCAAGATGGCATCAAATTCCGGGAATTTGATGCCATCTTGGCGACAATTTGCTATCAAAGGTGTATTCTGTGTTTGCTGGGTTAGTTTCAATAAAAATTATGCAGAATTATTGTTAACGATGTACAATGTTAACAATGCGCGCGTAAAAAATGAAAGAAATTAAAATATTAAAAAATATTACATAAATAATAGATGAATTGTTAATGATGCAAAATAATGAAATATAAATACTAATTAATATATGAAATATTATACTAATAATAATAGTATGTTATATATAAATATATATTATATAAAATAAGTCAGGAATAAATGTAAAATAAGTATATAACACACATATAATATATATAGATTAATTTTCTCACATAAAAGTATACACACATAGTATACACACAAAGAAATTATGTAAACATTTTAAATTAATATAACACCTTTTTAGATTAAATGTATACATTTATTTATTTTTATAAAATATGTTACATTTTACAATATATTATATATTAAATATATTATACATTTTGTAGTAATAAACACAATTTTTTAATGATACAATAATATGTGGTCAATATATATTAATAAAATTTTTACATTTTATAAATACTTAAATAAATTTTTACAAATAATGAATACATATTATTGAAAACTTTACTGATAATGCTAAGCTATTGCACAAAAGAAATTGCATGGCTTATTAATATTAAAAACTAAATATATAATTCGCGCATTGTAATACTAATAATAATACACAAACTTCTTCAGCTTCTTTTCACCAACCTCTCTCATCTATTCGTATCTCAGCTACTCGATCCACCTCGATACAAATCGAAATAAATACATAAAATTTATACAGGTTAACTTTCCTTCCTATACTTCCAATACACAAATCACTTCACAATCACTTCACAAATCTCTTCACAATCACACACTTTACAATCACACACTTCACACAATTTTTTTTCCGACTTTTATCAAGTCAATCTATAGCTGTCTATAGCACTTTAACGCCTTAGCATTTAAATGCGCCTCTAAATCCGTTAGAAAAGGAAAGAGAGTAAGAAGAAAAGAGACAGAGGTAGTGCTTTATTTCGCGCATGCGCAATCCGTTTTGGCCAACACGAAATCAGAGGAGTTGCGCTACTGTATATACTGTGATAATACCGCTGGACCAATGAGCATCTTATGTAAATTAATATGGCGACTTTATGCTGGATGCTCATTGGTTTAGCGGCTTTATGATACGCTTATGCAAAGCTATGCATTTTGTGTGCGATGGCCTATAGCCCTTTCTCTGTGCCCGGACCCTGACGGCTATTGTAGACGAACCATAAAACCAAGGAGCGCGTTCAGCAGAACAAGCCGCTCAATAGCAATCGAACGTGATTGGCTTTTGCTTTACTCAACAAATCAGCGTAGCGTGTTGATAAGGGCCGGTCTACAATGGGTGTCGTAAGTCGTCAGTCGTAAGAATTGACCAATCACAGTCTATTATTCTCCTTGCGGTCATGCGGTTGAAGAATAATGAACTGTGATTGGTCATTTCTTACGACTCATTACATTTGAATTGCACACCCAAATTAATTTTCATACAAATGTTATTAAAAGTATATAACACATATATATATATATATATATACAGGGTGAATCTTAATGGATGCACCAACTTTTTACCATAGGAGATGAGTTACCGACCGCAACTGTAATCAACCGAACGATCCATAGGTGACACCAGCTTGAATCGACCGCTTCGATCGACGAGTCCGAGATGATGTACAGGCAAGTTAAAAACTGTGAATCAAATAACGTATATCGTATGTACATACTTTTCTAATATATCCAACTGTCTTACGCATTTTTTTTTTTACATATAATTTTATTTAATAACACGATTTCTTATTATTCTCCATCTATGCGCAACGTATTTACCGCATGTACTACGTTTACGCGAGCGTTACTTTGGTAGTAACTTACGATAATTCACTCGTTTACGCAGAGTAAATTATCGTAAGTTACTACAAAATTTCCTTTACGCGAAGAAATTATCGAAAGTTACTACAGAAGTAACGCTCGCGTAAACATAGTAATAGAAAGAAATATCTTTTGTATCTGTTTCTACGTTTACGCGAGCGATTACTTCTGTAGTAACTTACGATAATTCACTCGTTTACGCAAAGTAAATTATCATAAGTTACCACAAAATTCTGTTTACGCGTAAGAATTATCGTAAGTTACTACAGAAGTAACGCTCGCGTAAACGTAGTAAGAGTATCTTTTTTATACGATTTTTTTTTAGATATTTATATTTTAATACATTTTATTTGGTGGCGGTTTCTTTTCACGCTTACGCGGAACATTTTAGCGCGTAAAAAAAGAGTTGGATATAAGCGAAAAAAAAATAAAAATATTCTACCATTCTTATACAAAATTGAGCAATTCTACTTTTCTATAAAAAATATTCTACTGTATACTTTATGGATATAAAAGTAATAATATGAAAAATTAGAAATAATAACAGTGGACTTCCGCACCACCCTTGAGGTACCACCAATAGCGCTTTAGGTTTTTTCGCCTGGACCCGTATTGTACCACATTTTTAGATCTTTTTCAGTATAAAGGTTTAAACAGATGTACTAAGTCATACTGCGTGTAAAAACGCATAGATGAAAAATTATATCAACGTGTGACCGTGCGCAACACATTACCAATTTATCATGTTTTTACCTCAGTATGCGTGCTCGAAATGGTTTCCCTCCAGCCTCTCACAAAATGTAGCATTTTTTAAAATTACACGATGCACCCGGCGCAAGACCCGTGGACTTATTGCACGGCAAGCTCGTACAATTCGATCCTTCACATCTTGAGCACTAGCAAGTCGCGTTGTGCAAACTTAATTACTGCACTAGGAGCCGAAAAACAGTAATAATTCCTGTATTTTTGCTCACTCTCAACTTTTAATCTTTCTTACATTAACCATTACGCGCTACTAACAGTAAACATTCTTTCAGTAACCAGTACGGATCTCACAGTAACCATTACGATAAAAATCAGTAATGATTCCGGTGCAATAATTAAAAAAAAAGATTCTTTTTATATTTTCAAATAGGTCTTATTTTTTTGAATATTTTTATAGTTTAATTTGTATTCGTGGTTCCGCATATTCTATTTTATTAATTAAAATTACGCACTGTTTTACAATTTTTGAAAATACATTGACGGGAGACGGGATTCAAACCTAAGATTCCGGAATGACAGTTTAATACGCTAACGCTGAGCTAACAATCTATTCTACAATAACTGTTATGAATCTCTCTGAACTGCTCTGAACTCGCGCGATAAAACGAATATAAAGAGCCAACAGTATTTAATGGTTACAGAATCGCACATGATTGAATAACGGAACTTCTCAACAATTATTTCTTTTCTATTATTTCTTTCAGACAGTATCGCTTACGATCTTAATCTTTAGATATTACTGTGTTTTTCAGTAGACATTACTTTTTTTTTTTAAGTGAGGATCTATATATTGAGAATAAGAATTGAGAATGAACGAAAATTCAGAGACTATTACTGTTTTCCGGCTTTCAGTGTGCTTAAGATAATCCCACAAGAATAAAAATAAACTGATATCAAAGTTTTACATATAATTTTCTGGTTGATTCCTTGATTCCTACCGCGTGATGGCTTGTGCGTTAATTATTAGGTCGTCGATATTATAATCATTTCTTCTATTTGCGCCATTTTTATGCGCGGTGTTCGTGTTGTACGAAAAAAGCTATGGAAATAATGATAAAAGAACAAAATATTTAAAATCATTTTACCATAAAATCTTAGAAATAAATATGTATTTAAACATTTCAGAGAAATTGACCATTTTTTCACAGCTACAACTAGTCTGTAGCCTTTTCAAAAATATGTGGCTTGGTTACTTCTGCTCTGGGTATTTTAAAACATAAACTTTCAGTCGAAAATAGAAGATAGTTTTCTGTCAGAATTCTGTCGATCTTCAATTATTTCTTTCACTGTTTCTGCGTTGTTTCTACAGCTTTATCCTAGCAAATTGTTCATTCCGTGTCTTGCTTCGATCCCGTGTGTTTCGTAAACGTGATAGAACGTGCGGTCAACATGGCTCACAATTTTACGAATAATGAGACGTGCGACATGGTTTTTTTGTACGCTATATGCGGCCGACAATTGCGGGAAACTGCGAGAGCTTATGCTCGTAGATACCCAGAGCGAAGACAGCCACATCATACATTTTTTCTGAGGCTGGAATCGCGGTTGCGAAAAAATGGTCAATTTAGACCTGTTAAGCCTGCAGGTACAGTGGGGAGCATTAATGAGTTCCGTTACCCGGTGAGCTACGGTGCAGAGCGGTGCAGGCGAGCGCGCTACGTTACCGTCACGGTCGATAAAAGGTTCAAATACAGAACCGCGAACGCGTAAAAATGGTCAGTCACGCTGTATTTCTCGCGCGTGCATTTGATTAAAAAAATATGTTTAATACAATTTGATGCACACAATTAATACGTATTACATACAATATAACAATCATAGGTGAATATGTAATTATAATTGTATTATTATGCATCTGCAACTATTATTCCACCGACTAAGTATGTGTTTACTGGAATAATATAATTACAGATAGTATGATAATTATAATTACAACATTATTACCTATAATTATTCTATTGTATACGTAATGCATATGTAATTATATGAAAAATTGTTTCGCGATATTTTATAATTTTTACGATGTCGCATTATCTTCCGTATCTTATTTATAAGTAAATGAAATATTAAAATTAAAAGCTAAGTAATGTTACGGCCGATATTCCGAGCAATATTAGGGTATTAATAAAAAGCTATAATACATTTTGAATTATAATTATCGAGTCAACGTTTCGACCTACTTGGTCTTTCTCAGGGCATTACATTCAAACTTACAAGTGATATAAATAAAATAATAATAACTGTTGAAGTTCACATTATCAACACTGAAAATTATAGTCATCGCCGATGGAACGATTACGACACGCAAAAGAAATAAGGTCAAAGCCAACTTCGAATTAAACGCCGTCACAGGCCACATAATTACAATAATTGTTACCGATTACAATAAATCCTGATTTGAGTTGCAGCTGACGGAGGTGCTAATTTCGTGCACTTTCTGTATATTTTAAAAGGTTCTGAGCGCAACACCGATCTCTACTTCCATTTAATATCGGACATGACAATTTCCGACGTTGAGCATGGCTGATACCAGGATCATATACAGAGGACTGCCCCTTTTAAAATATACAGAAAATGCACGAAATTAGCATCTCCGTCAACTGCAACTCAGATCAGGATTTATTGCAATAGGTAACAATTATTGTAATTATGTGGCCTGTGACGGCGTTTAATTCGAAGTTGGCTTTGACCTTATGTCTTTTGCGTGTCGTAATCGTTCATCGGCGATGACTATAATTTTCAGTGTTGATAAAGTAAACTCTAACAGTTATTATTATTTTTATTTATATTACTTGTAAGTTTGAATGTATAGTAATGCCCTGAGGAAGACCAAGTAGGTCGAAACGTTGGCTCGATAATTACAATTCAAAATGTATATATAGCTTCTTATTTTAATACCGTAATTAATTAATATTGCTCGGAATATCGGCTGTAACATTACTTAGCTTTTGCTTTCGACGAGCGATAACACGTCTTATTTTTTTATATTAAAATTAAATTATTTAAATTAAGGATTAATCGGATACGAAATCTATTTTGTAATATTTTTTGAATTCCTAGATTCTTCGAATTTGAACATTAAGTTTATAATGCGATTTTTATCCATTTTTGCTTTTTACAAAATGTCTTTCCTAACATTGAAATATTTTCTTATATAAGAAAAAAATATTTTTATATGTAAGTGATGGTATCTCGTGTTTATGGTAATTGGATTTATTTTCTGCGAAAAGGAAGCCATTTTTTATGTGCTATAAATTGTGAAGAAATATATAAAGTCTGCGATATTATCACGTAGCTGTTAACCATTATTTTCACAAATATTATATTATTTTTATTTTCTTTTTTATACAAAAAATTAAGGATTAAACGGATAGAAAGATATTCGTAACTTGATATATGTTGTCGAGATGTTTCGAGTTTTGAGATGTTCCTTGTCTTAATGTTTGGTGGTTCTGAAAAGAACCGATTTGGTGGTTCTAAAAAGAACCGATTGGATGTTGCTGAGGTGTTCCTTGTCTTAATATTTGGTGGTTCTGAAAAGAACCGATTGTTTTGCTTGGCCCTGGAGCGAATTTTAATAATCCGTCCAGTAACCATTTCTCCCGATCACCTGATGCAGTCGTCGATCGATGGACTGACGAAGATTGGTGAAGAACTCAGGTTTGCCTCGAAGTGCTTCTCATTCATTCCTCGCGTGCTCAAACAGAGCTTGTTTGGTTCTCTCATGGCCAGGATCCCACGTATTCACAATTTTCGCCCACACTGTGACGACGACGACGATGTCCTCACGGTCTCGCCGGCCGTGGAGGAGCGCGCCGTCGCTTTCTCTACTATAGATCTCTTTATAGATTCGCGAGATTTCTCTCCGAAACCCCGATGGTAGCTCGACTGAGTATTTTTAAGATGTTATGTTGGGCGCCAGGTGCGATTCCACGCACCACGATTCACGAGATCGCAGTATTCTCAGGCGTGGGCTTCTGTGATTAACCGCGGGTGGAATAGGAGAAGGAGCGTAGCGCAATCATCACACTCAAATAACAGAAAACATAAAATTATATTTCGGTTAAGGCAGACAACATGTGGAAGATAGCGTGTTCTACGGCGAACAAGCAGAATTCGAGTACGCGCCACGTGTCACCCCACGAGCGCGATACTCATTCCGTCGCTGAACTGCACGGCAATCCCGATCGAATTCGCACAAGGCTATTCCCCGACATAAATTGTAGCGGATCCCACCCGGACAGTCAAACGCGAAATACTCGAAACGTCTACGTTTAACTATTAAACAATTAACGCAATTTCCTTACGGTCTACCGCGACAACGCTGGGGATCTTCTCTCCCCTCGAGACGCACGAATGGCCTCACCCGTAAACTTGACACAACCGTGGGCCATTAATCCCGATGAAACGCACATATAGCTAATTACAAATGGCCTGAACTTAACCGGCAACGATAACTACGAGGCTCTCTCACGCGCGAGAGCCCCTTCTCAAAACTACGGCACGGTTAAGCCAACGGCGACCATGAAATTCCACGCGACGAAATTGCCCGCAACGAAATTACACGAAACGAAATTACTCACAAGGAAATCATACGCAACGAAAGTACACGAAACGAAATCACACGTAACGAAATTACAATCACGCTGACTGTCGGCGGCCGTACGTTCTCATCCCCGAGACGGGCACTCGCGATTACTTCGTCGCACGGGCCCTCCCGCGGTATGGCACTCGATATTCTTCAATTACGGCGGATCTCATACATTACCGCGGCACAACGCGACTCCCGGGAGGGCCTCGGTATTACCGCGATCTTACTTCGAGGAGGGCTGAGCAGTGGCCTTACAAATTCTTCCGGTTCCGGCAGCTCGTCGCTCGGCTCGCAGGGCTGGATGTTGCCTGGATGGCGGCTCGCACGACAGTGGCGTTTCCTTGGTCCGGCGGGACCACGCAGGGCCCGCGCGCGCCCGCGCGCGCCGGTTTCCCTAGCCTGGTCGGTGCTGCGCCCTGGCCTGCTAGCGATTCCTCTAGGCGATCGCCGCGCCCTACTAGAGCGCCCCTCGACACTGCTCCCATCCGCCGGCGGTAGTTTCAAAGTCCGCCTACGTGAGACCGGCTGTCCAGGCCGCGACTCATCGTCCGGTTCCTCGACGGCCAGGCTGACCGGGCCATGGCTCGTCGACCGGGGGCGGTACACCGGTGGTGGTCCCTTCCTCAACGGGGACCTTCGTCGGGGCGTCCCCCTCTCCGCGTCCTCCGTATTCGGGCTGCAGTGCTTTCGTGCCACCTGTGACGCCTTGACAGGTCAGCTGATTTTCCGGCTGTGGGCCCCAGCGTGACCCGCCCGCCGACCGTACGCCCTCGGAAGCTCCTGGTTGCCCAGCCGTAAGTCCCTCGACGCGGCATAAGCCGTTACAATCGTCGCGACCCTGGCCATCTGCTCCGCACTCCCTCGACCTGTAACGCTCGCAAAAGATCTTAATCCTAACCTAAATGTTCGCTCTCCGCCCGCCTCGGGCGGAGGCACCATCCCTGACGCCTCCCTCGGCCGAGCTCCCATCTGGGGTAAGGGACGCGACATTTGTCACGTCACAACACATTCTCAATCAAATTGAGATCCGGGGATTTAGCTGGCCAATCAAGAACCACAATCTCTGGATTTTGTTTGAACCATCTTCGCACAATGCGGGAAGTATGAACTACAGAATTGTCCTGAACTAATCGAAATCTCGGTACATCTTCTGCCGGGAATATATTTCGGACGCTCGGAAGCAGAACGTTTTCCAAAATATCGATGTATTCCTCACTATTCATATATGTGGCGATATTTCAATTAGTTCACCAGGACCATACGCACTCATCCATCCCCACATTGCACAAGTGATGCGCCCACTTCGCTCTTGAGGAATGACATACCTCGGATCAAACCTGCGATTATCGGGTCGCCAAACACGATCACGCCGATCAACTGCAGAACAAAAGACTTTTTCGTCCGTCCAGATAGTGACATCCCATTTTTCCGCAGATGTCATTAGCTCTTGACGCGCAAAAGCAACGCGATTTTCGCGATGTCTTTGCGTAAGCGCGATTTTTCGTGCAGCACGACGACAGTGAACATGGGCTTCATGTAAACGTCGTCGTGCTATCCATCGAGAAATCGGTAACTCCAAGTCGTTAATGGCATTTGATACCGGAAAAAAAGGCTGTAAATCTACCTGGTTGACTAAAGCATTATTTTCTTCCACAGTTGTTTTCCGTGGTCTGTGATTATGCTTACGATGATCACGCAGAGTTTCTTCACCACCTTCTTGCCACGCACGAATCCACTTTCTTGCCGTCTTATCCGAACAGGGAATTATGGTGCAAATCTCTTCGAGACTTACATCTCCTTCCCACAAACCGATAATACGGCCGCGCTGGATTTCGCTCAACATTACTGCACCGAGTCGCGAGACAACATGCTGATTGAGGCAACTATGCGCAGAGCTTTTGTTTAACGTCATTAGACAAATGACAATCGCCACGTATTAGCGTCTTTTGTTTGTTGATTCGACCGGATTCGGTCAGATCAAAAGTTCGGTTTGAAACTTGATGACTAAACTATCATAACAGAAAGCGTTCCTTAACATCGATCAAAGATTCTTAGCATTATCGTGGCAGATTTTAATATTTCATTATCATTTTTCCGATCTTTTAATCTGATCTGAGTCGGGTTGAGTCAACAAATCGAAAATCGAAAACGCTATATGTTAGTGCACGATAGATCATATTATCGAAAGAAATGATTACTGGACAAATTATTAAAATTTGCTCCAGGGCCAAGCAAAACAATCGGTTCTTATCAGAACCACCAAACATTAAGACAAGGAACATCTCGAAACTCGAAACATCTCGACAACATATATCAAGTTACGAATATCTTTCTATCCGTTTAATCCTTAATTTTTTGTATAAAAAAAAAAATAAAAATAATATAATATTTGTGAAAATAATGGTTAACAGCTACGTGATAATATCGCAGACTTTATATATTTTTTCACAATTTATAGCACATAAAAAATGGCTTCCTTTTCGCAGAAAATAAATCCAATTACCATAAACACGAGATACCATCACTTACATATAAAAATATTTTTTTCTTATATAAGAAAATATTTCAATGTTAGGAAAGACATTTTGTAAAAAGCAAAAATGGATAAAAATCGCATTATAAACTTAATGTTCAAATTCGAAGAATCTAGGAATTCAAAAAATATTACAAAATAGATTTCGTATCCGATTAATCCTTAATTTAAATAATTTAATTTTAATATAAAAAAATAAGACGTGTTATCGCTCGTCGAAAGCAAAAGCTAAGTAATGTTACAGCCGATATTCCGAGCAATATTAATTAATTACGGTATTAAAATAAGAAGCTATATATACATTTTGAATTGTAATTATCGAGCCAACGTTTCGACCTACTTGGTCTTCCTCAGGGCATTACATTCAAACTTACAAGTAATATAAATAAAAATAATAATAACTGTTAGAGTTTACTTTATCAACACTGAAAATTATAGTCATCGCCGATGAACGATTACGACACGCAAAAGACATAAGGTCAAAGCCAACTTCGAATTAAACGCCGTCACAGGCCACATAATTACAATAATTGTTACCTATTGCAATAAATCCTGATCTGAGTTGCAGTTGACGGAGATGCTAATTTCGTGCATTTTCTGTATATTTTAAAAGGGGCAGTCCTCTGTATATGATCCTGGTATCAGCCATGCTCAACGTCGGAAATTGTCATGTCCGATATTAAATGGAAGTAGAGATCGGTGTTGCGCTCAGAACCTTTTAAAATATACAGAAAGTGCACGAAATTAGCACCTCCGTCAGCTGCAACTCAGATCAGGATTTATTGTAATCGGTAACAATTATTGTAATTATGTGGCCTGTGACGGCGTTTAATTCGAAGTTGGCTTTGACCTTATTTCTTTTGCGTGTCGTAATCGTTCCATCGGCGATGACTATAATTTTCAGTGTTGATAATGTGAACTTCAACAGTTATTATTATTTTTATTTATATCACTTGTAAGTTTGAATGTAATGCCCTGAGAAAGACCAAGTAGGTCGAAACGTTGACTCGATAATTATAATTCAAAATGTATTATAGCTTTTTATTAATACCCTAATATTGCTCGGAATATCGGCCGTAACATTACTTAGCTTTTAATTTTAATATTTCATTTACTTATAAATAAGATACGGAAGATAATGCGACATCGTAAAAATTATAAAATATCGCGAAACAATTTTTCATATAATTACATATGCATTACGTATACAATAGAATAATTATAGGTAATAATGTTGTAATTATAATTATCATATTATCTGTAATTATATTATTCCAGTAAACACATACTTAGTCGGTGGAATAATAGTTGCAGATGCATAATAATACAATTATAATTACATATTCACCTATGATTGTTATATTGTATGTAATACGTATTAATTGTGTGCATCAAATTGTATTAAACATGTTTTTTTAATCAAATGCACGCGCGAGAAATACAGCGTGACTGACCATTTTTACGCGTTCGCGGTTCTGTATTTGAACCTTTTATCGACCGTGACGGTAACGTAGCGCGCTCGCCTGCACCGCTCTGCACCGTAGCTCACCGGGTAACGGAACTCATTAATGCTCCCCACTGTACATATTTATTTCTAAGATCTTCTAATAAAATAATTTAAAATTGTATCCTCTTACTTTTATTGCCTCGTACAGGACGACCACCGCGCATAAATACCGCACGGATATTAGAAGAGGTCACTAATGACCCAGAAATTAGTACACGAGACGTCGCGCGGTATCAAGGAGTCAGCCAGGCAACAGTATGTAGGGCTTTGAAATCGGCTCACTTCCATCCCTACAAGGTAACCCTGACTCAAGAGTTGCTTGCAAATGATAAACCTCGCAGATTGAGGTATTGTCAATGGCTCCTTAATGTGAGTGAGGAAAATTATTATTTTTCGAAATACATTCTGTTTTCGGACGAATGTATTTTCCATAATGATGGCAAAATCAACCGCCATAACTCTCATTATTGGGCCACTGAGAATCCTCACTGGATGCAGCAAGCGCATACACAAGTCAGGTGGTCGGTGAACGTTTGGGCGGGTATTCTCGGAGACCACATCATTGGACTACATTTTATTGATGATAGGATCGATGGTGACCGATACCGAAGATTTCTCAACAATGAACTTGTTGACTTGTTGGATGAGGTGCCGTTGGAATTACGTGCTAACATGTGGTTTCAACAGGATGGCCATCCAGCACACACTGCCAGGGCAACAAGGGCGTTATTAAATGAGAAATTCGGTAACCGTTGGATCGGACTTTATGGTCCCCACGAATGGCCACCGCGTTCACCAGACCTCACACCGCTGGATTTTTTCTGTGGGGTCATCTTAAGCAGCAAGTTTACGCAACGCGACCTGCTAATGCTCAAGATCTGAGGGATCGAATTGTACGAGCTTGCCGTGCAATAACTCCACAGGTCTTGCGCCGGGTGCGTCGTGCAATTTTGACAAGGGCTACATTTTGTGAGAGGATGGAGGGGGGCCATTTCGAGCACATACTAAAGTAAAAATATGATAAATTGGTGATGTGTTGCGCACGGTCACATGTTGATGTAATTTTTCATCTGCGTGCGCTCTTACGCAATATGACATCAATGTATCTATTTGAACTTTTTTACTGAAAAGGTCTAAAGATGTGGTACAATATGGCTCCAGGCGAAGGTCCACTTTAATGGAGGATTCACACTGCGTCCGATGTTCGACGTACGACGATCCGACATCCAATAGGAAATTTTTGTCTCTAATAATAAATTCTGTTATTGGATGTCGGATCGTCGTACGTCGAACATCGGACGTGATCGGACGCAATGTGAATCCTCCATAAAAAACCTAACGCGCCATTGGTGGTACCTCAAGGGTGGTGCGGAAGTCTACTGTTATTATTTCTAATTTTTCACATTATTACTTTTATATCCATAAAGTATACAGTAGAATATTTTTTATAGAAAAGTAGAATTGCTCAATTTTGTATAAGAATGGTAGAATATTTTTATTTTTTTTCCGCTTATATCCAACTCTTTTTTTACGCGCTAAAATGTTTCGCGTAAGCGTGAAAAGAAACCGCCACCAAATAAAACTGTATTAAAATATAAATATCTAAAAAAAATCGTATAAAAAAGATACTCTTACTACGTTTACGCGAGCGTTACTTCTGTAGTAACTTACGATAATTCTTACGCGTAAACAGAATTTTGTGGTAACTTATGATAATTTACTTTGCGTAAACGAGTGAATTATCGTAAGTTACTACAGAAGTAATCGCTCGCGTAAACGTAGAAACAGATACAAAAGATATTTCTTTCTATTACTATGTTTACGCGAGCGTTACTTCTGTAGTAACTTTCGATAATTTCTTCGCGTAAAGGAAATTTTGTAGTAACTTACGATAATTTACTCTGCGTAAACGAGTGAATTATCGTAAGTTACTACCAAAGTAACGCTCGCGTAAACGTAGTACATGCGGTAAATACGTTGCGCATAGATGGAGAATAATAAGAAATCGTGTTATTAAATAAAATTATATGTAAAAAAAAATGCGTAAGACAGTTGGATATATTAGAAAAGTACGTACATACGATATACGTTATTTGATTCACAGTTTTTAACTTGCCTGTACATCATCTCGGACTCGTCGATCGAAGCGGTCGATTCAAGCTGGTGTCACCTATGGATCGTTCGGTTGATTACAGTTGCGGTCGGTAACTTATCTCCTATGGTAAAAAGTTGGTGCATCCATTAAGATTCACCCTGTATATATATATATATATATATATATATATATATATATATATATATTTATCGTGTCCCACAACTGGCGGACAACATTATGGGTGGTAAGGATAAAGGATAAAAAATAATAAATTCCTTACAATGTAATCCGTTACAAGGAATTAATAAACTACTACTGCCACTGCCACTGCCACTGCCACTGCCACTGCCACTGCCACTGCCACTGCCACTGCCACTGCCACTGCCACTGCCACTGCCACTGCCACTGCCACTGCCACTGCCACTGCCACTGCCACTGCCACTGCCACTGCCACTGCCACTGCCACTGCCACTGCCACTGCCACTGCCACTGCCACTGCCACTGCCGCCACTGCCACTGCCACTGCCACTGCCACTGCCACTGCCACTGCCACTGCCACTGCCACTGCCACTGCCACTGCCACTGCCACTGCCACTGCCACTGCCACTGCCACTGCCACTGCCACGCCACTGCCACTGCCACTGCCACTGCCACTGCCACTGCCACTGCCACTGCCACTGCCACTGCCACTGCCACTGCCACTGCCACTGCCACTGCCACTGCCACTGCCACTGCCACTGCCACTGCACTGCCACTGCCACTGCCACTGCCACTGCCACTGCCACTGCCACTGCCACTGCCCACTGCCACGCCACTGCCACTGCCATGCCACTGCCACTGCCACTGCCACTGCCACTGCCACTGCCACTGCCACCACTGCCACTGCCACTGCCACTGCCACTGCCACTGCCACTGCCACTGCCACTGCCACTGCCACTGCCACTGCCACTGCCACTGCCACTGCCACTGCCACTGCCACTGCCACTGCCACTGCCACTGCCACTGCCACTGCCACTGCCACTGCCACTGCCACTGCCACTGCCACTGCCACTGCCACTGCCACTGCCACTGCCACTGCCACTGCCACTGCCACTGCCACTGCCACTGCCACTGCCACTACTACTACTACTACTACTATTAGAGGTGGTGTTTCTTTATACAGTTTTCAGCAAAAGTCATGTACCGCGATTTGATTCGATTTCTAGTTTAATTACTGCGAATTATTTTTAGTTGGCCCTTGCGGTTTACTCAAAACATAAATATTGGTCCATAGTGATAATGATGATTAAATTTTGGTACAAGGCATTTCGTTTAAAATGTCTTGTAGAATACGTACATGCAATATTATTCGCCAGTCGTGGGACACCCAGTGAACATATATCTTACCAGAAGTTATAAAATAAGTTCTGATAAACGCATTTGACAGTAATATTTTATGACTAAAGTTTAACGCATCATTGTATACAATATTTAATTAAAAGATTGTCAATTATATTAGGAAATATTATTGCAAGAAAGCTTGAACGTGTGTGCTTGCGTGTGTTTGTGTGTGTGCGCGCGTGTAATATTTACAATATCAATACTAATAACAGAAAGACTTGCACAAAATACGTCATACACAATATATTAATTAATTTACATATAAGATACAAATTGTATTAATTTTTCAGGTTCATGAAGACTTACACGCCGTAGTGAAGGAAGCAGAAGAGAAGTATTCTAAATGTAACGTGAAAAATCAATTATACATTGTTTTCTGTGGACCATTGCGTTGTTTGAAATGCTGCCACATTGTCTTCAACAAAATTATATATAATTTTGAAAAGTCTGTCGAAGCAGTAGATTTCGCATATAAATTTTTCTTTATACTTAGGATCGATTATCCACTTGCATGCCCACATGTGTGGAGCTTTTTGCAAAAGCAGATTTTTTGCATGGAAAAGGAAAGGAGAATAATTGGAAACAAACAAATAAATGAGCTAGGCGCTTTAATGACTGCAGTTAATTCCAATTAAGTAAATTTAAGAAAAATTTGTTTTTGTCATTTATTGAATTTTATCATTTTTTGTCAGTTCATTGTTTAAAGTGTTTATTTTTATGTATATTACATATATATTTTATATATATATATATTAAAGTTACAAAATGGATATAGAAAGAGACGTGTTAAAACTTACTTGTCATCTATATGCCCACTTAAGTCTTTCAAGATCAGATATTCAGTTCGTAATTAGTCTTGTAGAAGATTTTATAACGAAAAGTTATAATCCTTTTTTATTGCAAAAATTGCACGAATCCCTCCATAATGCAGTTAGTAACGAAATAGTCCATGAAATTAATAGAGTATTCAAAACACACGAAAATCCCCTCCATAAATTTAATAGCGAATGTAAGAGAATAAATCTTTATAAAAGCTTAGGTTTTTATTTTGAACCACAAGAAGTGTGTATAAAAACAATTTGCGAAGCAACTTGTAGTGGGAGTAAAGTTATTGTAAACGAAAAATCAGTAACAGTATTTCACGTGGACATAAATAATTCACTGTGTAGATTATTAAAAACACCTGGGTTGTTTAAAGCCATGCTATCGTACATGGAATACTTAAAAAACGAAAAACATGTGCTCATGAATTTTGTTCAAGGAGAGTTATGGCGTAAACAAATTGAAAAATTTGATAAACCTGGAATTGTTTTACCATTAATACCGTTTTTTGATGATGTCGAGACTGGGAATTCGTTGGGAAGCCATGCCGGGAATAATGAAGTGGGAGCAGTTTATGCGACTATTCCATGTTTACCGCCAAACTTTGCCGCAAAATTAGACAGCATAATATTATGTAGCGTGTTCTATACAAAAGATCGTAAGAAATATGGAAACAAACTAATTTTTAAAAAATTGATTGATGAGCTGCGCGAATTAACAGAGAGTGGTATACAAGTCGTTATTGATGAAAAGCTGTATAATATATTTTTTATAACTAGTTTAATTGTCGGGGATAATTTAGGGTTAAACAGTATTTTTGGGTTCGTTGAGTCATTTTCTTCAACATACTTCTGTCGTATATGTTACGTGAATGGGTGTACTGCAAAAACTTTAAGCAAAGAAGATCCCGCACTTTTCAGAACAGTAGAAAAATATGAAAACAACATAAAAAATATCGATCTTGCTGAAACAGGTATTAAAGAAAATTGCATTTTTAATGCATTAGACTATTTTCATGTCATTGAAAATCAGTCAGTAGACTTGATGCATGACTTTTATGAAGGTGTTTGCAATTACGTAATGGCCCAAATATTTTTAACATTAATTGTACAAGAAAAATTGTTCACGATTGACTTCCTCAATTTTCAATTACGTAGTACTAATTTCGATTTTGAATCAGGAAACGTTCCACTCCAAATAAGTTTGTAATATTTGAAAAAAAATCAGAAATTAAAAATGTCGGCCAATGAAATGCTGTTCTTTACTCGTTACTTTGGAATTCTAGTAGGTACAGAAGTTCCATCCAATAACAAAGCATGGAAGCTCTATAAAAAATTGCGTGAAATGGTGCATTTTTTGACTTCGTGCAATATTACGAAGTGTCATTTGCTTCAATTAGAAGCGCTAATCACGGAACATCAAAGACTTTATATAGAATTGTATGGGGATTTAAAACCTAAATTTCACTTCTTGTTACATTACGTTAGATTAATGTTACAAATTGGGCCTGTGGTTAATTTGGAGTGCATGCGTTTTGAGTCGAAGCATAGAATTATTAAGTTAATATTACAAAACTGTGCTTCGCATAAGAATATTTTGAAAACAATAGCGATTAGGCATGAATTAAGTTCGATGAATTGTAGTGTTGAAGAGTTTAAAGGTATGGACGTTACGTTCGGCGCAAATTTAACTAATACTTCAAATAATCATTCAAAATCAGTAACAGAACAAGTTGTCAGTAATGTAAATATAAATAATATAACTTACAAAGCAAATACCACGATTGTTACTAATATTTCTGCTGATGATCTCCAATTCGGAAAAATTGTACAAGTTAACATAGTTGATAAAAATATATTTTTCAAATATATTTCTTACGATGTCATTGGCTTTAATGATCATTACTTTGCATATAGTGTACTTTCAAATAAACATACTAAGCAAAAAATAAAATATAAAGACTTGCCTGTGAAAACCCCTGTATTACTGTTCCACAAAAACAATGATCAATTTGTTGTTGTAAGACATGTTTTGTAAAATAAAGTTAATGAAAATTGTCGCATTTTATGAATAAAAACTGTCATTTAATCCTAAAAAAAGTAATTTGTTTAATCCTAAAAGTCAACGTTATTTGTTTCTAAGAACATCTGAAATACACATGAAGCGTTAAGACGCTTCGGATGTTAAGGTAAAGACTTTAAATATTTTCCAATTTTTTTTTGTCAATTTAATTTGTAAATACTTTTCAGTTAATTATTATGCAAGTGACGTATGGATTTATCATATTATGCTTTCATCAATTTTATGAAACGTACAGATTTCGCATTTTTTTACATATTAAACATATATGGATATTATTGTTTATACGGAAAAATAAATGATTTTTAAAAGAAATATTCATGTAAATTACCAAACTATTACATGATGTATATTTATGTAATTTTTTATTCTTCATATACAAGAAATGAAGTAGCACAGTATTTCTAAATAGCACATTGGAATAACATTTCCTCTGATTTATAGTATATAAATATATTTGTATTATTACCAAAGACATATTGTTGTATTTTAGGATATTTTGCTCATATGGCTGAAGTCGTACATTGAGATTCGAAATGTTCAGAGAGATTATCATTAAAAACACAATTTATAAGAAAACGCAAATATCACCATTTTTAACCAACTTTTGCGATTTTTTATCTCGAAAACTACTAACTTTAAAAAAAGTAGAGAGAATAAAAAATGTTTCTTATTACTCAGTTTAGCTTACATAATTATTTCCGATTTTTTGAACGCATCTTAATATTTTATATAAACAATTGTTAATAGCCTTTCAACGTTATTGTTTATTATAAACACATTTATTCGGTACATAGATATATGTAGATATATGTATATAGATTTCTTCTTTTATAACAAAAGAAATAATAAACGAAAACAATTATATTTCTATGTATTACAGATGTATAAGAAATATGTTTTGAAAAGTTACAGTCGATTAGGTTACGTATATGAATTTTATTGTTATAATGAACTTCTTTTTTAATATACGAAATAAAAAACAACTTCATTACAATAAAATTCATACACGTATTCTCTACATTTTTTTTAAAGATAGTAGAGCATCTGCGATCATAACACGATCTTTGTCTCTCGGCGCTGAACGAGCATGGCGAATCGAAGTGGACGTTCCCTTCCGAGAGCAGTGTCTAGAGACATGCGCAGACGATGCCTTGTGAACACAGCGTATACATATCCCGGTACACGCGTGTGCGACCGGTAAAGGCGGCTACGTACTTTCCAGTGGAGCTCAACACCGAGAGCGAGTATGCCGGCGGACACCGGTTCGAAAGGAAAGGCGGTAGTGTCTCGCCGCGGGGCTCGGCACTGTCTGTGCATATGGCGACTTTTTTGCGTGTAGATGTACGCGTCCGCACGATACCGTAGCTGGCGAGAGACTCCTCGAGCGCTCGTCCTTCCTCGCGGTCGCTCGCGCTTGCCGTCACGCGTTCGCCATATGGGATCATATGTTCCTATTGTGCGCTTCTTGTTTTCGCACGCGTGTTCGCTCGCAGTTCGTCGCAAACATGTTTTCGCGTTCGTCGTCGGAAAGTTCCTATATATATCGGGTGATTCGCGTGACATCGCATACATAGTTATTCGTACGTATTAGTCGCGGTTGTTCGTACGCTATTCCTATACAATATCACCGTTCGACTTTTTGATAACGCCTTCCAAGCTACGTTATCTTAGACGACGCTATCGCTTGTTCTCCTTTATTTCCCGTTCCGCATTGCCATACACTCGTGTAATTCCCTTCCTCCAATCTTACAAATTTCGTGTAGAAAATTCATCGATTTCGCACCATGGGTGTGACGGACGTATGTCATTGCGTTCGCATATTAAGTTTCGCTTCGATCGGATAACGCGCTCGCTAAGTAGCCTCCTGGGCCTCGCACCACAGTTTCGACTTCGCATTTGCGTTCTCTGGGTCCCCTAGGACCCGTTTCCGGTCTTATTTTATCGACTGCACTTCCGGTTCGCTATTTCCCAGGGCGTTGGTTGGACGTCGACGCCAACCCTACGGGGCTATTATTTCGAACCTAGTACATCCCTTTACCGTGTTTGTTCCAGGGGAAGTGTCCCGGTTCGCGACTTCCTAGGGCACTTGTCCGATTTTGACGAGATTGATTTTACGTACTCCCCTCGTCTCCCTGAACATGTCCGCGATATTCTTTCTCGCGCATCTAACCCCGTTCGCTACCTTCGTGGGCATTAGTGCTACGCGGATGTCATTCGACTATGTTGTTGTTCGCGACCCCCTGAGGTCGTCGGTAACCTTCATTTCGTTCTCGGACGCTCCGTTTGCCCGTTTTCGGGGCCGTCGACCCACGTTGACGGGAATCGGTCCGTTCACTTCGTCTCGATGTCCCGGATCCGTTGGAGTCATTTGTCCTCGCAGAAGACGCTCGGCTATCTACCTCGCGGGACAATGGTCCGCCGTTGACGAAAATGGGTCCGTTTGTTTTGTCTCGATCCCCGGGAGCCATTAGGACCGTTTGTCCTCGTAGAAAACCTTCGGTTAGCTATTTCGCGGGGCGGTGGTCCGCCGTTGACGGGAGTGGGTCCGTTCACCTCGCCTCGATCTCCCAAAGCTGTTGGGGCCGTTTGTCCTCGCGGAAAACCTTCGGTTAGCTATTTCGCGGGGCAAGTGCGCTATCGATACGGGGATGATTCTATCGTGCCTACCGGGTGTCCCAAAGTCGATCTGCGTTAAGTAATCTCGAATTTTGCGCATTACTTTTAAACTACGCGCGCAATCGCGGAATCGATCGCCGAATCGTGTTCTCTGGCTCGCGCTGAAGCTCTTGTCGAAAGTGGATTTCCACTTTTGGCAATCCCTTCCTCTGAGTCCCTAGAGTGTGTTCATAACCTCAAAGTTAAAAATTTCTATTTTATTCTTTCGTTTTCTCGTCAATTCTCTCGCTTATTTAATGGAGGGAAATGAAGGAGATACTGCATGAAAAATATATATATTTCTTGTCTATACAAAATAAATTTTTTTTTATTTAGTTATGGCGTTCAACGCCGCGCTTAACCCTATGCGCAATATGGCGCGTAAACAAACATAAATTAAACTTTGCGCAATATGGCGCGTAAACAAACATAAATTGAACTTTGCGCAATATGGCGCGTAATCTCTTATCTAATAGGCTCCGCGCAATAGGACGCTCTTCCGGTACACAAAATAACCCGCGCAACATGGCGCTTAGCCCGGTAATACTGATCGTCGCGCACCATGCGCAATATGGCGCTGACTTATTCGCGGTGTACTTATAATTAGCTTAACCTATATCCCTTTTCGGGCGATATCCCCGGTGATGACCTCATCCAGATCGTCGCCATCTTGGGAATGTTTGTCCTCGGCGGTGGTGATGCGCATACACATTCGCGTGTGCTGCACCTCCATCGTGAGATCGTGTTTGCGGAGCACCACTGTCGGTCCTCCGTGCTCCATGCGTGCCATTTTGGAGAGGAGCGCCACTGGTATTGGTAATGGCGGCTCAATGCCGGTGATGACTGGGCCTCGCCTAGCCATCGGCTGCAAGGTTAAGTTGTAACTGGACTCGCGGTCTAATATTATGCAATCTTACTTTCAGATGAAATATCGGTCGCCACTACGTTTAACGCCTGAACGTAGAACGTGAATCAGCCAACGAGAATATCGAAAGCCTCGTATCTTCCTTCCTTCCTGTCTATTACCAAGCTTTGAAATGATCGCTCTTCGTAACTTTGTGCGTCGTAGAGACAATGTCCTCGGCCAAGGTCACGCACAATCACTCGGTCCACGAACAATTTCGTCAAGGATTGGGATGAGGAATTTCAAATAATTATTACTTATTTTGTTTTGATTTAACAAAAACAAGAATGTATATTTGCATTAGCACACGGATACAATTATGCGTAAATTATCGAATCTCAACTGGTCACGGGCGTTACCCGGGCTCAATAAAAGCTTTTAAAAGTAATCACGTCTCGCGATGTAAGTCCTTCCAGATACGTTTAATACGCTTCAGAATAAACGATAAAATATTCTATGGGTGCGTTCGGGGAGCTCGCTACCGCGCTACCAACGCTAACGCTATTAACTCCGTTCATGGAGCCATGATAGCGCTATAGCGCTAGCGAATGCGAGCTCCATGAACAGCAGTAGCGTGTACTAACGTAGCGTTTCGTAGGCCCTGCGCCGCCAAATTTAAAAAACTGAGTTAATAGATGCTGTGTGTTGTATCAATTACTTCTTTAATATTTTTAGGGCAGAAGTTGAGAGTAGTTTGTGTGTAAATGAATACGATTCATTCGTAGTAAAACAACTTAAAGAAACTATTTTACAAAATATAAAAAAGCGATTTTAAATTCATGAAGCTCATGTTTGCGGAGCACTTCTGGATCCGACTCTTCAAAGTGTTAGATAGAGGTGTTGCTGAATATCTCGCAGACAAGCAGCAATCTCCTAAGGAATTTTTAATATATATGATCCACAAAATGGTTCCCCTGAATATTAGAAATGAGTAGGTTAGATTATTTTTATATTTTATTTATTAACATTAAGCGACGTTTTAGATTAGATCATATTTTAACAAATATTTTTGTTCTAGTAAAACTTATTGTCCAATTGAATGACATTGTTTTTATATATAAAATGAGAAATATAATTAAATATATTTTTTAATAATATATCCATATTTGGTTCTATTTGATTATATGCTATATAAAATTAATTTATACTTTTAATACAATAAAAAAATTAGTGTATATGAATTTTGTCCACTAAACTATATATAACTTATTATAGTTTTTATAAACTATATATCTAACAATAAGCAATACCTAGTCTAGGTAATTTACAGTATCTAGATTTACAAAATCTAGGCTTAATATTGTAATTAAGTTAAACGATATATAGGCTCTCTAGACTAATCAAAGGAAATAGATGAGGCAATCGGAGCCTCGCACGGTAATCAATGCGCAGACAAATTATAATAATAAATGAGTATATTAATCGTACGTTTCGACACCCTATTCGTGTCTTCTTCAGCGTAAATAATTAAGTTACATAAATTCATGACGATACAGATTACATGGATAAACAAAGTATAGCGCAGTCAATAAGTAAAATACCGTGGATTAAAATCGTACGGATGTACCGTCGTCGTAAGCCCAGACAAACCGATATGCATCTGCTCCGCATCCATCGCATCTTAGAAAGCTCGCCAGGTTGGAAGACCGGAGAGGTAAGGAAGATACGAATGCCCTACCTATATCAAACCGAGTCGCAATATGATAAGGACGTTATTTAACCGTGTTAATAGGCGAATAATGATCATTTATTATTATAATTTGTCTGCGCATTGATTACCGCGCGAGGCTCCGATTGCCTCATCTATTTCCTTTGATTGTAATTAAGCCTAGTATATATGTATATTGTTACACTCGTTGAGCGTCCGTCGCACTCACTCACTCACACACTCACGCGCGACGAGTACTCCGGCACTCACACGAGAAAGGAAGACTCGGGAAACGATCTTTAAGGAACTTTAATGTGGCGGCTCGTAATACAGGAAGCTCGGGAGACACGTCCGATCGTGACGGAATCCCAGAGCGTATCTGACAAGCGTAATTATCAATAACAACGCCGTCGCTAAGGACGATTCGCAACTTCCGTGACAGGGACGACTCGTACGAGTGCACAGCTTCAGAGTACCGCACGGGTGTAACACTACCCCCCCCCTCTCTTCTAAGATTGTCGCCTTCGACAATCCGGAAGGGTAGTCTCCCGCAGTAGCTTCATTGTGAGCTCCAGGGCACCGAACAGTTTCTTGTCCTCCTCGAGCTGCTGCTCAAAGTTACCGGACCCTGTTTCTCCTTGATCCCCGGTAGCCGCACAGCAGACCCCGCCCGAACCTTTTCTGGAGAGAGCTGGCCAGGCTCCTCCCTGCGAATCAGGACGTCTGCGCCAGCTCCGCTTCCCCGGCAAAACTTCCCCGCTGCCGGCTTCCCTCGTCGTTGTCCCTCCAAATCTTCGAAATGTCGTCCTCTTCCTCGACCGCCGCTTTCCCGCGAAATCTTTGGACAAGGGGGGGAAACTTCCCGTGGACCCTGCGCCCCGCAGGGCTCCCCAGGTCCCCGCCCGGCATTCGCCCTATGGCCCACGGGAAAACCACGGGTCAAAAACCGTGGGCAGGCGGTTCACTTCGGATTGGGAGTTTCGGCTGCTGAATTGCCACACGTGGAGATTCCTACTAATCTCATCTACACATGCCGTCGATTTCCTCTAAAACAAAAAAAAAAACAACGCACAAAAACACAAAACAAAATTACTGTAAAAAGTTAAAGAAATTGAACACATTTTACATTTTATTTAAAGTTGAACCCACCCCACCAAGCTCAACTAAACCGCGCCTCCCTCATTGGGGCATTCCGATCAAAAATGCCCAGTTTTACCGCAAGTCCAACACTCCCCCCGGGCGCCGCCGGGATTTTTATTAAAATTTTTTTCATTTCTTTTAGAATCATCCCCCTGAAGAGTTTTCAGCGCCTTGGCCCTTTCAACGGCCACATTCAAGGAAGTTATTTCCTCCATCTGAAGCGCTCGCCGAATGAAATAATCGGAAACGGCCGTAACGAATTGCGCGCAAGCGATTTTGTCACGTAATTCATATGGACACTCGGGATACACCAGGCGCGAAAGTTTGTCAATTTTCGAGCCGAGCGTAGCCAAATCCTCCCCGAATTTCTGCTTACGGTTCGTGAACGCGACATAATTGTTCTGCAACTGACGTCCCTCCCCGAAACGCAACTCTAGCTTGGCTTTAAGTTCTGCGTAATTTAAGTGCTCGACGTCTTGCACTGTCTCTAAAACCGAGCGCGCCTTCCCTCTCAGACTTGACGCCAACGCGATCGTTTTCACCGCGTCATTCCAATGGTTCGCACGCGCGATCAGACTAAATTGCGAAAAATACTCGCACAGCGAAACTGTCCCGTCGTACGTGTCAGGTTTCAATTTAAAACCTAATTCGGCACTCGCGACGGTGACACCATCACTCGCGCGCGCAGCTCGCACCCCACCGTCACCCGCGACTGCGTCTCTCCCACTCGTGCCCGCGACTCCCTCGCACGAGACTCGCGCTCCCGCAGCCCGCGCCTCCGTATCCCCAGACGCTCTATTGAAAAAGGGACTTAGCTGCGGGTTCTCGCTGGAGTTCGTCCCACGAAGCCGACGCAACTCCTCCTGACGGCGGAATCTCTCTGCGTAATCGCGTTCTTTTCGGGCGTGCTCTTCTCGCATCTCGCGGATCTCCCGCATCACGGCCTGTAGTGTCACAATTTCCTCCGTCATCTCCGTAGTATCCGAGTGCGGAGTCGCCACCCTGGGCCGTTTCCTAGCGGCCATAGAATTATTCCGAGGCGCCGTATTGTCGGTCTAAACCTCGCTCGTCCGATCCTCGCTCGTCCGATCCCGGACGAGCCCCCAAAAATGTTACACTCGTTGAGCGTCCGTCGCACTCACTCACTCACACACTCACGCGCAACGCGTACTCCGGCACTCACACGAGAAAGGAAGACTCGGGAAATGATCTTTAAGGAACTTTAATGTGGCGGCTCGTAATACAGGAAGCTCGGGAGACACGTCCGATCGTGACAAAATCCCAGAGCGTATCTGACAAGCGTAATTATCAATAACAACGCCGTCGCTAAGGACGATTCGCAACTTCTGTGACAGGGACGACTCGTACGAGTGCACAGCTTCAGAGTACAGCACGGGTGTAACAATATAAACTATAATGTATGGTATATAAAACTATCTTTATTGCTTATCCCCGCAGGGTTTGCATGGCGTTTTTTTTCTTATGAACGTTACCCAAACCTCCACAATGCTACCCTTCTCTTCTCACTTTAACTTTTTGGACCAACGGTTTAACGTCTCTTCCAAAAGACGGTAATTAAGCCTAGTATATATTTAAGTCTTACATAGTTTATATTGCAACAGCTTCTATATTAATCACCAAATATAAGATTATTATTTTTATGATATATATAATAAGTTAGATTCTCACGTTTAGTTTTACTTTTTCATAATATGGCATCTAATAAAGAAGCAGATTATTTTAATAAGTCGTGTGAGCTTCTTGGAGTTAAAAAATTACGATTGGAGTTGGCTGCGAAACATACAAGTATTATTCCTCCTGAAGATCCTATTCTTGTCGAAATTAAAAAGTATTTACATATGTCAGAATCTATTATCAAAGATCCTCTACAATGGTAGAATAAAATGAAGTTGTCACTGCCGAATTTGTACAAATTGGTATGCTGCATTTATGCCATACCGATTACAAGTTCAGCATCTGAACGCGCATTTATCACAGCAAAACGTTCTTCGTTAAAATAATCAAAATCTAATAAAATATTATTTATTCTCGATAATTATTTCAAATTAATAAAAGATATGTATTTAAAGTCAGTAAAATAAGTTTTACATTAAGGGCTGCGTTCAGATTCCCCACCCGGGTGCACCCAGTCACCCAAAAAGCGTTCAGATTCCTTTTAGGGTGCTCCTGCCGGACGTTAGGTGGGACGTTCACATTGTCACTCTATCTACTCGAGAGGGTGGAAAAACCACACGGGTCCTTGAGCCGGGTGGAACGGGTGGGATGACGCATCAAAGGACTTCTTCCTGTAGTAAAAGGTGCGTTCCAAAATGCATCGACAATCGACAATATGAAAATTTATATTTGAGGTTAGTACGCTACAGATATTTAATATTTTCAATACGGTATTTCAATATTTTTTGATACTTATAAAATATACAGATGACATTCATGCGCAATGAACATCATCTAATTTATGTCAAAATAAGAATCCTCCATCCTCCTTTGAATTGATTTGTCCTGTTATACGTACTAGTATTTAATTCTCTACTAGTTACACGAATCAAGACATATCTTGGTAAGATATTTATGTATTATCGTTTATTGTTATTTTATATATTATGTAATTTATTCTGAATCTGAGATACTTGTGTTACTATTTGTTGTAGCCGTTACCTGCTACTGTTAAACATGGATGAACGTAGGCGAGCTGTTGCACTTACTGCGATTACTCTCAGTAATGATTTTCTCCGTTGCCATGTAATTTTCGATACAGATAGTGAAACCAGTGATTCTGATTTGGATGAAGGAGATATGAGAAGAAGAATTCAATTACGTGGAGGTCGACGGAAGCCTCCAAGGATAAAAAATTACGTTGAAGTAACTGTGCCAAGATTTAACACACAGCAGTTTAGAAGGCATTTTCGCATGACCCCAGCAACGTATGAAAATTTAGAAGCAAGGCTTAGTCCTATTCTCTCTTTGTCTGAAGAAAAAGCTGTAATTCCAGTGAGAAAGCAATTATTGGGGTCGTTGTGGTTATTGGCAACACCTGATTCATATCGGTAAGTTTCTAATAAACATTTGCTCTTGTATAAGCAAAAAATGTGTAATAATGTAGTTAATATGAATCTTTCATTTAAGTTCTGTTGGTGAAAGGTTCGACCTTGCCAAAAGTTCGTTAAACAAAAGTTTTAGAAAAGAGAGTTGTTGAATGTTTGAATGATATATCAGGCCAAATCATTTTATGGCCAAGAGGCCAAGACCTTGATAGAGTGAAAGCCGATTTCAACCAAAATTCATTACTGCGAGGCATTATTGGTGCCATTGATGGTACACATATTCTTATAAAAGCTCCTAAGGTATGTAATTATGTTATTGATGTCAATTGTAAAAATATGTGATATTGTAGTAAGTACTTGAAAATAGGAGAAGAGAAAAAAAAGTATCATATGCATTTCTTTCTTTTATTCCAGATTGACTCCCAATACTATAGAACCTATAAGAAAACGTATGCCATAATTTTGCAAGCAGTCTGTGATGCCCGTATGAAATTCACTGGCTGTTTTGCAGGATTTGCAGGTTTAGTTGGAGATTTAAGAGTCTTCAGAAATTCAGATTTATGGAGAGAAATTTAAATAGATAAACAATCCTTCTTTCCCAATGATGAATTTATTATTGGTGATAAGGCATACCCTGTCTTAACATGGTGTATTTCCCCATATATTGACCGTGGTCAACTTACAGCTGTAAGATATTTCGTTACTTATTCTTATATTTTTTTCTTGTAGAATTGATTTAAATTTGTACATTTTGTGATATCTTCTTTTCAGGCCCAGATAAAATTTAACACCGTTCTTTCATCAAAACGGTCAGTGATTGAACGTGCATTTGCACTACTAAAAGGTAGATTTCGTAGATTAAAGTTTCTTGATATGAACGTAGATGAAATGATTCCCCATGTTATAATTGCTTGCACAGTATTGCATAATATATGTTTGGATGGCATTGATGAAAATGATGTAGAAGACTTTATACAGGAAGGTATGGAAATGGAGATTGAGGAGGCTTATGCTAGAAATATACCTAATGAAGAGGCAGGAGAAGTAAAACGTCAATATTTGTGTGCACTTGTCGCTGAAGCTTAATATTGACACACAATCTCATCATTTTTGCTTCCTCATAAAGGAAGCTTAGTTTTCGTCAAAAAAATTTTTGTCTCAGCTTGTCTAATCAGATTTATTGTTGGCATTAGTATGATTCATAGAATTCGCATACAGATTTTAACGAAAAATAGATGAGAAGGCATGGATAATTAAAGATATTATTTTAATTATCGAACTTAGTAACACATGATAAAATACTTACTACTTAAAATAATCAATTATACTAGATAACTTAACTGTTTTATGTACAACTAGGAGAAAGATAAATAAAGTAATATATCTTTTCCTAACCGTAATTAGAAAAAATGACTTTTCACAAAATAAAAAGTGTGCAAGTAGAAACTTGCACATTACTTCCTCAAAATTTTTAAGTATCCTGCAAATTATAAATTTGCACATTGCTTAATCAACATTTTATTTCGCTCATGAAGCTTCCTCTGTGAGGAAGCCAAATTAATAAATATCCACTAATAATGCATCAAAGAAGAAACAAGCTTCCTCATAGTAGCTTTATGAGCGAAATAAAATGTTGATTAACCAATGTGCAAATTTATAATTTGGATACTTAAAAATTTTGAAAAAGTAATGTGCAAGTTTTTACTTACACACTTAAAAACTATGAGGAAACAATGTGCAATTTTTTACTTGCACACTTTTTTTATATTTTTATGATGAAGAATTAGAATAAAATAATTAGTATCACATTTATTTATCTGGTGTATTTAAGAAAATCACATTTTCTTTGTTAAAACAAAATTTTTTGTAAAGCTAATTGTTATATTTTAACAAAGAAAATGTGATTTTCTGATATGTACCAGATGAATGAATGTAATACAAATTATTTTATTCTAATTCTTAGAAATAGAAAGAGATAGGAACTAAGTTAAACCGAGATTAAAGTTAATCTACATTGGTTGAAGTTAATCTAACCAGCCTAAAACTCATCTAAAATGTACCATTTCGTAATGTAAAAGTTATAAATATATTGTAAGATAGATAGATATAATAATAAAAATAGTAAGATATATTGTAAAATTTAAGGATAAGGATAACATTGTAAAATTAAGGCTAATAGGAATAATTTATGGATAATAAAACATATTTTAGTTATTTCTTATCTTTAGTTATTTATTGAATTAAAACTTTTTAGGATTACATTAATATGTACGAACAAAGAAATAAAAAAGTAAAATAAATTGTCGATTTTTAATTATAATTTTTAATTTTTCTATCATCTTTCTATCTTCTTGTCAATAATGAAAAAACTAAGGAGCACCATGACTTCACAATATTACCTTACGTATCACAAAAAATGGTTTCTGACTAGAAGAATGAAAGCATTTCAATTTAAGAATTGTAGTATGAAATATTTATCTTAAGAACATTGAATGTCAAGTAAGAGATATACATATTAAAGAATACCTTACAAAATAAATATAATGTAATAACATATAAAATAATGTTATAAGAAATTACATAGTTGTATGTAATGAGAAAGACAAAATAACTTTTTAACACTCGCGCTTATAGAACTAAAAATTCGCATTAAATATTTTTAAGCTAAAGTAAACATTGAATAGACTGTGTGTAATCTAATGTTACATATCATATAGCATAAGCTATCTTTGGCAAAAAAAATTAGTTTTAATCGCTATTCCAAAATATAAAGGGCCTATCCAGACAAACTTGCATAGCTACATAACCATATGTATAAAAAAAATTATCCACAATCACATCTATTTTAAAGACATACGTAAAATGCAAGTAGATAATTTCCTTTATGTAAATGGTTATACGTTACACATCTATACAAGTTTATCTGGATAGGGCATTACATTAAATATATAAAATATGAATTAGTAAAGAAACAACATATTTTATGAACAGATATGTAATGAAAACACAGCCAAATATTGCATGAAACTACAGTATAAGGAAATCTATGTTCCAATAAAACATTTTGAAAGATAAATACTTTTGTGAAATTCTACATTATAAAGAAATCTGTTAACCAGAAAAAAAGAAAAAAAAGGAATAGACTGTTTCAACTTGTTACAGCTTTTCCAATAATTTTTCCATTTGTTCTTTATAAACTTCTATAGCTTTATCTTGTCTTTCCATCTTCTCTTTATGTCGCTGCATTCTAGCTTGCTCCCGTTCCTTTGCTTCTGTTCTTTGTTGTTCACTCCATTTGTCCAATTCTTTCGCTATTTTACTTTTTTTCCGATTTGAATTTTCTTTTTCATCACTGTCAGAACTAAATGGTGATACTGCTCTTTCCGGATGCGGACATACCCTCTTCTTTAATGTTGATGATATTGAAATAGGTTTCACAATTGGTTTTTCACCCAAAACAGCCTCTATCTTTTCGTAAAATTTATATGTTTTCAGTTCTGCTCCACTCTGGTTATTGTGGTCTTTTACTTTAGTATACGATTTTCTAACGTCTTTGAATTTGTTTTCGCATTAAATACCATTAAAGCTCCACAAGAGATTTTTTTCTTTCAAATCATCTGCAATCATTTGCCACACCTTACTATTTCTAATTTTAGTATTTTTGAAATCACTTTCGTGGTTCTTCCATTTGGAAATAAGTGATCTCACAGCATTGGCATCTGTCCACTTAACAGGTGCAGAATCCGATGAAGAAAGAGACTGTGTATCACACGTATCTTTATCTACAATGAAACGTTTATACAGTGACAGTAAAAGAAAAACACAATAAATAAATAAAGTTTCTGTTAATTCAATATATACCTAAATTATTGGATCTAATCAGTTCTTCTGTACTAGTTTCATCAGCATCAGATGAAACTGAAGGAACAATACCAGTATTACAACTTTCTACAAGAAAATGATTGTATTAATAGAAAAGAAGTTAATAAAAAGAAATCAACAGTCTATTTATTAAAAAATGTACATACCTGAATTGTTACTGACTGTACTAAGATTAAAGAACTGCCTTGTTTCTAATGTGTCAGGAATCATCATAAGAACATCAGCTGTAATAAATCATGCTTATTAGTTTATAAACACACATGCACACAAAATTAGCTTTATAAAAAAAATTGTTTTAGCAAAGAAAATGTGACATTCTGAAATACACCAAATGAATAAATGTGATACAAATTATTTTATTAATAACGTTATATATTGATATTACACAATAACAACTCAATGTCTTTTTTCTATTTCTTTATGGGTCTCTTGTAATAGATAAAACTGGATATTAATATCTCTACACGGAGAGAAAAATCTTACCTCTGTGGTATGAGCGCCTCCCATGCATAAAAGCATGTAGCGCTGCCTTGCATCAAACGCATGAATTTGTCCGTTTAATATCCTACTTCATGCCTGTGGTGGCATGAATTTATGTGTTTGATGCAAGGCAGCGCTACTGTTTTTTATGCATAAGAGGCGCTCATACCACAGTGGTAAGATTTTTCTCTCCGTGTAAATATTTAAAAATAATTGCAAAAAAAATTCCTGATCTCTGTGGTACGTGTGAATTTAAGTCATAAATACTTACTGACTTTATCGCGAATAAATAACGATCCATCCAGTATAACAGGTTCATTATTGGTTCCTGATTTATATAGTTCATGCCTTTTGGCATCTAAAGCAAAATTCGAACTTGACATCTTTAAGTGTGCGTTCTGAAATATATTAACAATTAATAATAATAATTTAAACTAGATCGCTTAAGTGAATCACACAAATGTTGAAATAGCGTTTTCCGCTAACAATAAGATAAACGCATATATTACTAATTCGGATTCTAACAAATAAAGAATAAAAAGAGAAATTTAAGATCAAGAAATATTTAATTAAATATAAACTTATCCTAAATAACAGATCCAATAAGTGAGAAAAACTATGATCTCTATTATCAGACGAAATAATATATTGTGAAAAAGTAGTTTATTGAAAATATTTTTAAATTTTTATCATAACTAATTTCTCTTAAATGGATATCATATTTGAGATTTTCGTTATAAAAATATTTATAATAACTGGATAATAAATAATTCCTTAATATGTATAGTAAAACATTATGTGCATTTTCCTATATAACTTTGTTTTTTTATTAATAATTATTATTTTAATACTTTTTATGTACATTCATACAATAAGAAGTTCAGTTTGTCAATGATTGTTATATATTTGTGATACAACGTATAATTCTTTTTTAAATTTATGTTCTATTTTTTAAGTTATTTATAATTTAATTAAGTAAACAGTGTGTTAAGGATATCTCTAAAGAGCAGTCTACAATGAGTCGCAAACACGCTTCGCGACTGGCGACGAGGTGTTTGCAACGCATTGTAGACCGTCCTTAAATGTTTTAAACTCTTATACTAAGGGCCTGAGCAGAATGGCTGTCTTATAATTTTAAGACACTGTCTTATGTTTTAAATCTTTTTCTTTAGTAACGCATAATACTGTCTTGTGTCTCAAGTCTTAAACGTGTATACGAAACTGTCAACAACGTTTAAGACTTGAGAGTCTTGAGAACACGAGACAGTATTGTGCGTTACGAAAGACAAAGAGTTAAAGCATAAAACATTGTCTTAAAATTATAAGTCAGCCATTCTGCTCAAGCCCTAACATAGTTCAATATCATCTTTACGTTCTTGCAATAAAGAAGAAAATATAGTATTACAAAATGAATTTTTGTTTAATACTGACAACATAAAAACAAACAGAACGAATGTAGTCAAAGGATGTTGTTTTAAATACAATGTCACTTACTGAGTATCAGGTTTAATTAAATCGTGCAAAAGAGGTTGAGCATATGGTCCATCTCCGGCTATATTTCGTAAGGCCCACACTGCTTGTTTCGCAACAATAAGCGATGCAGACTGTAATAGCTTCACTAATTGTGATACTTGCTTTGCGTTGCTTTTTATTTGTGCCTCCTAAGATACATATACAAAATATGTAAAATGTATATTAAATAATGTAAAATATATGTAGCGATTTTAAGGCCATTCTACAATAGCGTAAATGTAGTCGTAAATGGTTGTAACATATTCAGAATGTATTCAGAACGCACTTTTATCGATAAATGCGCGCATTTAGCATATGATTTTCGTCATAATGTAACGTAAACTATATGCAATGCGCATATTTATTGATATATAAAAGTGCGTTCTGAATACATTCTGATATGTTACAAACCACTAACGACTACGTTTACGCTATTGTAATCGGCTTTATACATGTAGAAATGAGGTTAACTTACGTGAGAAGGGATACAATTTTGTACCGGTAGTGACGAGAGAATAGAGATAGAGCGCGTCGAGTGCGTTCAGATTCCATAAACCACTCGGAAGCTTCTCGCTAGCTCCGCCCACTCACCCGGTCACCCAGCGATCACCTACCAGGTGGGGAATCTGAACGCACCCAAGTATAATTATATTATTCATATTATTTATACAACTTAATATGTGAAAAAATGTTTAATAAGTAAGAGAGAAAGAAGTCTGATATCTGATGGTTATACAGTGAATTACATTTTATTTTTGTTACGTATTATGGTCAGGAATAACATTTTAAGATAAATTTTATTTTTTTTGTAAAATAAAAGATATTAGTAATGCTAATAAAGTGATCGTATTTTGAAAACAAGTGCTGAGTATTTATTGTTTGCTATTTTTGTTCATATTATTTATGAAAAGTTAAAATTGTTAAAAAATGTATTAACGCCGCCGTTCGCCGTCGCCGTTGATAAATTATCACCCGCCAATTCCGCCGCCGCTGAAAGAGAAAATTATCGGCGAACTTTGCCGCCGCCAAACTATTTTGCTTCAAACGCCGCCGGGCCGCAATTCACTACCATTCACTATTGCGCTGTTCATAGAGCCTGTAAACGCTAACGCTATTAATACACTACCTCGGAAGAAAGAGCGTTGGTAGCGAGCAGTTATGACGTATAACACTACCAGTAATGACGTCACGACAGCGTTTGGTAGCGCTATCATAGAGCTCCGCGAACAGCCAGTAGCGCTAGGTAGCGCTAATAGCGTCTCCCCGAACGCACCCTAAGTCCGCACTCTTACGAAGCACGTCCGTTCGCTACGACGGTTTCTCGAGGAAAGACCTCGCTTCTCCTGCGAAACGTCCCCACTTTGGGCTCAAGCATGCGCGATTGGCGCTTAGATGAACACGCTTTCCGCGTCTGGCGTTTCCTTATCTCTCTATCATATAGCTATTTCTCTCACTTTTGGTCAACCGAAACATTCCTTTCGATGTAAACAACTTTCTATTTGATCAAAACATGCTAACGGGAAATTTCCTGCACATCAAAATAATATTATGAAAACTATTTAATTTAAGTTGATGATTATTAAACAATTTGAGAATTTTAGCTATATGATTAAGATTCTACGACTTATGCATAACTCAATAAAGAAATTAAAATCTACAAGATTCCCATGACTCGCGATCCTTTATCCTATTAATAACAATCACGCACCCTAATTGCAAAATTACAAGTTACTTTAAAGCAAATGCGCTATTCTATCAAAATTTCATGATTCACAATCGATTTCATTAAGTCCCTGCTTATTACATGTTTTATAACGCATCGCTATCAATTTCAAGATTTTTATACTAATTTCTCTTTTATTTTCAGGTACGCGACTTTGCCGCTGGATCTATGCTGGATCTTCATAGGAATCATCAGGTAAGTATAAAATCAAAATATTCATGCATAAAAATCAAATATTCAACGCTATTACAAAATTTTCCATTTTTCAAAAATTTCAGGTGAAACATTTCTACGATGCCGCAGCTGCTTTCAAAATAATGCCAAATAACTTTTCCAGTTATTTAATAAACGAATATATCAATGGAATTAATCTCGTACTAATGGTACGAAAATCGATGAACGTCACCTATCTATGTCAATAAATTTTTTCAAATATGAACCATTTGCATTTTTTACTTTAGAACCTTGAATATCTCGCTAATCTATTGCGTTTTATGCTATTTAGTTCATAAAATTATCGAAAATAAAAAATCTTCGAGTTAACGTTTAGAAAATAAACTTCTTCAATATACGTCCGATTCGCTTCGGATAAAGTTTATTGGCCTTATTTAATGTTCAGAAACACAAATATTAAATAATATTTTGCAAAAGTATCGAATTACGTAAGGGTGTTGCTTTTTCTCACGAATATGCGTCATTGTTAATTATCGTTGTTTTCGCGAAGAAAATTACATATGTTATTTAGTTTTAGTCAATTATACATGAATCTACCAAAATAATGATCAATCTATTGTTATTTAAGATATTTGTCAAATTTTGCAGAAACATATGTTTATTCAAAATATTCATATTTCCGCGTTAAATATTATTTTTTACGCTTATTTAAGTCAAACTGAACACAAATATCGCATCGAGTACCAATAATTACGATTAATTAACAATTACGTCAAAAATTATCGAATATTAAAATAATTGAAATTTTGAATAAAAAGGTATATGGGCACGTTTAGTTAACCCTCTTAAACATAAATAACACGTTTATATCTCGCTCCGACTCGTATTTCGAGTTTCGACTTATCGTTACGAAAATTCATAAAAACTTATAATAATGAAGTATATTGCTTAAAATGTATATGGGTGGCTTCCATAGATTAAAAGAAACAAAACAAGATGCTTTGCGACTCAATCGGACCCTTATCAACAAAGTTGATTTGTCACACCGTTGAAAATGAAAGTTAATAAATATTGATATATCGCTGTTTATATCGCGATGGATCCTTGTTCGTAGAGTTAAACTATTGATGTTAAGCCTTTGAACGACTCAAATATGTCAATTTTTAGGGTTGTTACCCTTTTAAACCTATTTTTTATTTAATCGTCCAATCGTTAAATAAACGACATTTTCGCACTTTTCTTGCCTCCCTGAACTTAATTATATTCTCATAACGTAGGATATAACGCTCTTTAAAATTTTCACTTCTTGCTTCACCCCTTTGGTACGCATATGGAATGCGACATGCAAATCACAAATAAACCTTATAATCACGTTTCTACAACTAAATCATATGAGAAAATACAATAATAATTTATTTCAAGTCCTTAATCAAGTTTCTCATTCTAACCATTAACATTAATGAATATCGAACTCAGGATCTTGAAATTCGGCAAATCGAAATAAAAATATATATTATTCATGAGACTAAACTCGAATTTAAATAAACATTGCGTATTCAAGTTCTCGTTACATGCTTAACGTCGAGGTATACTCGCGCATCTTTAAACTATTTTACGTAATTTAAATGAGTAAAATCATTATAAAAATAATGCACAAACCAATAATAGCTAATTCTAAGGCCATTTCACACATCGTTCACATGCTGACATAAAAGAGTGATTTTCGCATATCATAATAATCATGTAATAAGAAATGTGGAAATGTCAAGTCTTTTATTTCTGGGAATTACCGTAACGGACAATCAATGGAATTATTTCCTTTTAAAGAAATGTCAATGTAACTTGTTCGGTTTGGCTGCTCTGCACGGGAGCGTCCCGTTTGACCACGTTAATATTTACCACGGTCCCGATTGACCACGTTGATATTGAACACGTTGCAATTGACCACGTTGCGATTGACCACGGTCCCGATTGACCACCGTCCCGATTGACCACGTTGAGATTAACGACGTTGCGTTTGACTACATTAATATTGACCACGTTGCGATTGACAACGGTCCCGATTGACCATGGTCCCGATTAACCACCGTCCCGATTGACCACCGTCTCGATTGACCACGGTCGCGATTGACCACCGTCCCGATTGACCACCGTCCCGATTGACCACAGTCCCGATTGACCACGTTGATATTGACCACGGTCCCGATTGACCACTGTCCCGATTGACCACGATTGAGCACGAATTACAATATTTAGCAGTTCCTGAGATATATACAGGGTGTAGAAAAATTAAGTTTCGTAAATTTGTGTAATGAAAGAAGGAATAAATACACCAACTTTAAGTATAAGAACCATGGGTCAACGACGCTTCCTTACGGCATGATGGGCGTTTAATTAAATTGTCACAACGACTGCGATGCAATAAATTTATTCCGTCAATTTAACATGTTTACAGTAGAGACCCTCTATACAGAGTCTGGCCATAAGCGATTTTGTCCAAATTCTGCGAGAGGAAAGATATACATTATTATGTATTGTTACGCCCGTGCTGTCCTCGTGTCGCGCGTATATGCGAGTCGCCCGTTATTTATAGCGTTTTCGATTGAAGCGGATTTGATCGACCCGAGATCGATTAATGACGTCACACGTTCTGTCTTGGGTTACTAGGGATTCATCGAAATATGAACCCATGTTCGACCCATAAACAATCCGCTATAATCGAAAATAAATATTACAATATCCAGGAAAATAATATTATATTATCCAGGAAGTGTCATGTAAGTTCAAAATTTAATATTCTGTACGATAAAAATATTTTAAAGAATATTTGAAGAAGTATTTATGTTATTGTATTGGGAAAAGAAAATTAGGTTAGATTAGATATGCTTTAGGTTAGATATGCTTTTCTGATGTAAATGTTGTATGTAAATATATATTAATAATAAAATGTTTTTTTTTACAGATATTGAACCATGTTAGTAAAAAGGATTATCTATGATAATAATAAAACAATTCAAAATAATGAAGGCATTTTATGTGAAATTAGAAATGATAAAGGTTAGAGTAAGATAATTGGGTTCTCAAGTAAAATTTTTTTATTAAGCGGTATCCATAATTAATGTAGAGAATCTAAGCCGATTTTTAGTACTTTTTGAATTTAAAAAAAAAACCTAAATTTGAGAAAGTTATAGCTTTCTAAAGTTTCTTTGATGACGGCAACTTCAAAAGATTTCGCAACAACATTATGACGTCACGCACATTTTCGTGTACTATATTTTCTTCAATTTTGAAGATATTGCAAAAATTCAAAAAGTTTACAAAGAAAGTATGCCATGATCTATCAGAATATACTGTTGGGTAAAAGTCGGTTAAAGACCGAATTGCAAATGTAATATATATAACAACATTATATCTCGCAATAATTAAAAATTGTAGTATTATAAACTAAACATCTGTTTTTGTTTTAGGTGAAACTGAAATGAAATTTATATCCACAACCTATTTGGAATCAATAGGTCTTATGTTTAATGTATTTGATGACTCGGCATCATCATCAGGTAAATTTATTAATTAATATTTTATTAATTAATCTTTGTATTAGTCAATTTCCTTATTATAAGTATATAAATTTTTTAGTTAATTTTTATTAAATTTTATTATAATAAAATAGTTATATGATATTTTTTTCTTAGGTACACAGAATAGAGAAACCTGTAATATTCAATGCGACAAAGAAAATGAAAATAGTTACATCATTATCAATTAGACACATAAATGGAATGAAAAAGAAACAAAGTATTTACTCGATCAATACTGTCTATATTTTCCACAAATTGGTCCATTTCGAGCTTTTAAAAATAAAGCCGCTATATTTGAACAAATAAGTAAAGACTTATATCAACAATTTAACATAAGCGTTACTGGACCACAATGTTCTAACAGATATAAAAATGTTAGTAGGCAGCATAAAAATGCATTATCTGGTAATAAAGTTTCCGGACATGCTCCTACCGAAGTACCTTATGGCAGTGAGTTTGAAGAAATTAAAAATATAGATGATAGTTTGAAACCTGAAGTTTTAGTTGGCGTCAATCAAACAAAAATAAATAAAAGAAAAATAGAGTTTAGCAATAAGAATATTGAGACATATGATATAAGTAATGATAGTGATGAAAAATTTGAATCTGATAAACCAAAAAAGAAAGTAAAATCTAATCAATCGCTGGAGAATGTTCTGCGAGAAATAGCAACCACTGCCGAAGAAAACAGAGATCGACGTCATAAAGAAAAATGTGATTTATTAATATCTTTATTGGGAAAATCAGCAAAAGATACAAGTTCTGAATAAGGTTAAAGATTTAAGATATTGGAATAATAAATAAGATAGACTGAGTTACAAAGCAATATTAAGTTACAAAGTGATTTTGTTGCGTTAATTATGTTGTGTACTAATTATGTTATTTTATTTTATCAACTCAATAAAATATGTACACAAAGTTTATAAATTACGATCGACGTCATAAAGAAATATGTAATTTATTAATATCTTTATTGGGAAAATCAGCAAAAGATTCAAGTTCTGAATAAGGTTAAAGATTTAAGATATTGGAATAATAAATAAGATAGACTGAGTTACAAAGCAATATTAAGTTACAAAGTGATTTTGTTGCGTTAATTACATACTACTACATTATTATGTTGTGTACTAATTATGTTATGTATTACTATATTTCGTTTATTTTATCAACTCAATAAAATATGTACACAAAGTTTATAAATTAAGATCGACATCATAAAGAAATATGTTATTTATTAATATCTTTATTGGAAAAATCAGCAAAAGATTCAAGTTCTGAATAAGGTTAAAGATTTAAGATATTGGAATAATAAATAAGATAGAATAATGAATAGGATATTAGAATAACTTCATATATATTATTTTTAAAAAAATACTGAGTTACAAAGCAATATTAAGTTACAAAGTGATTTTGTTGCGTTAATTACATACTACTACATTAATATGTTGTGTACTAATTATGTTATGTATTACTACATTTTGTTTATTTTATCAACTCAATAAAATATGTACACAAAGTTTATAAATTAAAAAACTGTTTTGAAATAAAATCAACTTTTGAAAAAAAAACGTAATTAATATTATCTTAATATAATTTTAATTAAATTAATATTACGTGTCCCTATGTAAAGTAATGTTTTCCATAAGTTTTGTAGCTAATCGATCTCTTTTTTGTTTACCAGCCTCTCTTTGTTGTAATGGATATAATATATATTCATTTGGTTCAGTATCATGTATTTCCACATATTCTAAAAATTCTAAATTATCATTATTAACAATACACAAATTGTGTAAAACACAACATGCCATTATAAATTTAGACATTTTTAAAACGGACCACATTTCTAAGTGCATTAATTGTCTAAATCTACCTTTTAAAATACCAAACGTATTCTCAATTTTAACCCTAGCTTTGCAAAATGAATAATTAAATGTTCTCTCCGTTTCATTTAGAATACCATAATCTTTATATGGTGTTATTAAATTTGTGGACAGTGGGTATGCAGCATCACCAATTATGTGATAATCTTCTCCCATTTGACACACTTTTTCTCGAATAAATGACATGCTATAAACGCGAGCATCATGTATTTTACTGGAAATTCCAGTAAAAACATCTATAAACCTATTTTGAGCATCACATATTCCTTGCAATGTTATAGCTGTCTCATCATGTCGATTAACATATGTAGATCTAATTTTATGACTAGGTGTTCGGATAGATATATATGATCCATCAATGCACTCAACAATACCAGGGATGTGACATATCTAGAAATAAAATTGATAAAAATTGTAAATTCTTATAATTCTAATTAATTAAATCTATAATTTTATATATTAATTTATAATATTATTGAAATAATTCTCAATATTAAAATCAAAATTATTTATTTTGTATGTTTTGTTCATGTATTTTATATTTAAATTTATTTATTATCATGAGATATATAATTTTTATTAAAGTATATTAAGAAATATTTTATTATACCTCTTTAAATTGTATGGCATTTGTCTCTCTTTCTTCAGCCGTTTGAGGAAACTTAATTATTGATGGTGCAATATCACATAAAAAATTTATTACTCTAATAATTATTAGATGTGTAGTAGATAAACTCATATCAAATAGATCTGCAACACTACGTATAACACACTTGTTACCTGCAAACCTAAAAATAAATAAAAATTAATGTAAGCAATTATACAAATTTAAAACTTATTTCTCATTAATTCATGGTATGAATAAATAATATAGGTACAATATATATTTGAATGTACCATAAAAACACAGAATATGTTCTAAAGCTGTTTTTGATTTATAACCTCCTTTTCTTTCGCCCTCCAAAGAATAATATTCACTTTGTTCGAATAAATCAACAAGAAAATCACACGTTTCACGTGAAATACGAAAACGAGATTTAAACTGTAATCGAAACATATTTTTGTATAAAAGGACCCCGGGCCCAGCCATAGGAAAAATGGATCCCGGTCAAATTGGTTGAAACTGCAGTATGTTGTACTTTATAATCTTCTGATCAAAAGTGTTAATGGGCACGAAGTCCGGAACCATCTACTTTTCGAGTTATCAGACGTTGAACATGGTAAAAATGAGGATATTGGGGATATTCTATTTTAGAGTATCCACGGCAATAATTCTTTAGGGTCGCATTTTTATGTGTGTGTGTGTGTGTGTGTGTGTGTGTGTGTGTGTAAGTATGTCCGTATGAGCGTGTGCGCGTAAGTGCGTGTGTGTGTGTGTGTGTGCGCGCGCGTGTGCGTGGGTATGTGTGTGTGGGTACGTATGAGCGTGTGCGTGTGCGTGTGAGTGCGTGCGTGCGTGCGTGCGTGCGTGTATGCGCGCGCGCGTGCATGTGCGTGGGTATGTGTGTGTGGGTATGTCTGTATGAACGTGTGCGTGTGCGTGAGTGTGTACGTGCTTGCGTGTGTGCGTGTGTGTGCGCGCGCGCGTGCATGTGCGTGGGTATGTGTGTCGGTATGTCTGTATGAACGTGGGAGCGTGTGTGTGTGTGTGTGTGTGTGTGTGTGTGTGTGTGTTAGTGTGTGTGTGTGCGCGCGCACGCTTGCGCGTGTGTGGGGGGTATGTCTGTGTATGTGCGTGTGAATGTAGGTGTGTGTGTATATTCTTATGATCAGTGCACCGTCGGGATTAGCATCACCCAATGTACACCGCGTGGACATCTGTCAAAGAATAACGCAGGTGTCCTAAGGCCAGCTCAGCGAGAACAGAAACCTCGCGTAGAGCAAAAGGGCAAAAGCTGGCTTGATCTCGATGTTCAGTACGCATAGAGACTGCGAAAGCACGGCCTATCGATCCTTTTGGCTTGAAGAGTTTTCAGCAAAAGGTGTCAGAAAAGTTACCACAGGGATAACTGGCTTGTGGCGGCCAAGCGTTCATAGCGACGTCGCTTTTTGATCCTTTGATCGGCCCGCGATCCTGGGGCCGCTACAGCCGACCGCGGGCCGACCGAGGCGGCCGTACCTGCAATAGGAGTCTCGTGAGTCGAAAGGCTCAAAACAATGTGACACACTACTAGGCGGCCGGTCCTCTCGCGGGCCGGTCGTCGCACGAGCCCGGTTTGCCGTACGGCGCGCCTCTGCCCGTCGTCGGGATCTCACCGCTTACGACGGTACGGCGTCTAACGGTCGAACATGAGTTTCGCAAGTTCGATGTCGAGACTCGGAATCGTCTGTAGACGACTTAGGTACCTGGCGGTGTGTTGTACTCGGTAGAGCAGTTACCACGCTGCGATCTGTTGAGACTCAGCCCTCGGCTTGGAGATTCGTATGCCCTATTGCCTTAGGCTTATCTAGAAGGCTATCCTTCGGATAATAAGGGCCTAGACCGAGACTCCTAGAGATATCATTGCCACCTTTGACTAGAGAGGATACGGCCTTAGAGGCGTTCAGGCATAATTCCACGGATGGTAGCTTCGCACCACCGGCCGCTCGACCGAGTGCGTAAACCAAATGTCCGAACCTGCGGTTCCTCTCGTACTGAGCAGAATTATTATCGCAATGACTGTTCATCAGTGCGGCAGCGCTTGGCCGCCACAAGCCAGTTATCCCTGTGGTAACTTTTCTGACACCTCTTGCTGAAAACTCTTCAAGCCAAAAAAGAATCGATAGGCCGTGCTTTCGCAGTCTCTATGCGTACTGGACATCGAGATCAAGCTAGCTTTTGCTCTTTTGCTCTACGCGAGGTTTCTGTCCTCGCTGAGCTAGCCTTAAGACGCGGCACGACCTGTGGCACCCCGCCGCGACAGTGATGCTAATGCCGACGATGCACTGATTATAAGAATATACACACATCTACATTTACACGCACATACACAGACACCCCCCCACACACACGCACTCACACGCACACGCACACGCTCATACAAACATACCTACACACACATACCCACGCACACGCGCGCACACACGCACGCACGCACTCACACGCACACGCTCATACAGACATACCCACACACACATACCGACACAGACATACCCACACACACATACCGACGCACATGCACGGGCACGCGCGCGCGCACACACGCACACACGCACACGCACTTACACGCACACGCTCATACGGACATACTTACACACACACACACACACACACACACACACACACACACACACACACACACACATATAAAAATGCGACCCTAAAGAATTATTGCCGTGGATACTCTAAAATAGAATATCCCCAATATCCTCATTTTTACCATGTTCAACGTCTGATAACTCGAAAAGTAGATGGTTCCGGACTTCGTGCCCATTAACACTTTTGATCAGAAGATTATAAAGTACAACATACTGCAGTTTCAACCAATTTGACCGGGATCCCATTTTTCCTATGGCTGGGCCCGGGGTCCTTTTCTATATACTTTTTATTTTCAAGAAGTATGTATAAGGTTATGTTCATACTAACTTCTTTATCATTATATAGTTCAATTACTTGTAAAAATGTTGGTATACGAGGTATTTTTCTTGGTATACTGTTAATTACTTTTGCTATTATTTCCATATCTTCATTATCAAAACTATCCTCAGAAAATATAAACTCTGTAAGAATTAGTACTAATAAACGTTGTCGATTCATAGATGATGCCTAAAGATATAAATAAAGCTATTAATTTTATATCACATAAAAATATTATTTGCAATCAAACTTAATTTATTATATTATATAATGTTATTTAATTTCTCAAGTTTTTACCTTTTGTAGTTGTGGTTAAACGGGACGTCACTTTTTAATGCTTTATAACCAGAACCTGAACCAGATTCAAACACATTTCAGGTTGAACATATGTTCACATGGAAACGAGTTTAATCGACCTCGGGTCGATCAAATCCGCTTCAATCGAAAACGCTATTAATGTCGCGTCGCGAACCGTCCTTAGCGACGGATGCTTGTTTACTAATGTTGATTGCGTGATGCTCAATTAACTATTGATTTTCCTGTTATACCTGATGTTCAGATTGACTCTGGGACGCGTCTCGTTCGGACGTGTCGTCCCGAGCTCCTCTATTATACCGAGAGTCGTAATAAAGAGCTACTGATTTTCTAAACGAGTCATCTTATTTGTGCGAGAGTGTCGTGACACGTGCCGCGAGTGTGAAAGTGAGTAATTGTGTGGCGAACGCTCGTCGGCGCGTAACATTTTTGGGGGCTCGTCCGGGATCGGACCGAGCAACGAGCAAGATGGATACAAGGAACACACGGAAGAGGCTCCGGCTGGAAACGCCTCACCGGGATACCAGCGAGACGCCGGCGATTGCGTCACTCACTGAAACGCTTCAGACCGTAATACGGGAGGTCCAACTCCTACGTGTGGAACAGGCCCGGCGTGAGGAGGAGTTCGCGGCGACGATTCGCCGTCAGGAGGAAGAACTCCATCGTCTACGCGGGATGACTCAAAACCAGCTAAGTCACTCCAATTTTAGTGCGTCTCGAGATGTGCGATCGCGGGGGGCAGTCGGCGAGGGGCCGCGAGACGCGCGTGAAAATGTCGCGCGTCCGACCGGGAGAAACGCGTCCGCGGGGGACGCGAGTGAAAACGATACACGCCCGGCCGTGAGAGGCGGAATCGCGGGAGTCGCGCACGAAAATGTTGCGCGCTTGACCGAAAGAAACGCGTCCGCGGGGAACGCGAGTGAAAGCGACTCACGTCCGGCCGAAAGAATCGAGACCACGAGTGACGCACAAAGAAATATCGCGCGCTTGACCAAAAGAAACTTGACCGCGGGAAATGCAGGTGAAAATTTGTATCGGGTGGGCTCAAACGTGGCTAGCGTCGGGAATCAGATTTCGTACGCAGGAGACGCTGCCGCGGAAGCGGGCCTCGGGCTCGGCTATAAAGTAAAGCCCGATACGTATGACGGGACAGTTCCACTTCATGAATATCTGTCACAATTTAATCTAATTACGCAAGCGAATTCTTGGAATAACGCGACGAAAACTGTTGTGTTAGCCTCGAGTCTGAGGGGAAAAGCGCGCTCCATTTTAGAGACCGTGCAAGATGTCGACTGTCTAGATTTTGCGGAGCTAAAAGCGAAGCTCGAGCTACGCTTTGGGGAGGGTCATTTAACGCAGAATAGTTACTCCGCTCTCACCAATCGCAGACAGAGATTCGGGGAGGATCTAGCTACTCTCGGTTCCGATATTGAGCGTCTATCTCGTCTTGCGTACCCCGAGTGCCCCTATGAGATCCGGGATAAGATTGCTTGTTCGCAATTCGTTTCGGCTGTCCGATATTTTTGTTCGACGTACGTTGCAAATAGAGGGGATAACCTCATTAAGTCGGGCAATCGAGCGAGCAAAAGCATTGAAAATAATTCAAGGGGACAATTATGCTCGAGAGAAGGAGAAGACGAATAAAAGTTTTCCGAAGGAGGGACAGAACAATAATTTTAATGGGAAAAAGGGCACGGAAGGGAACGGGAAACAAGCTGAAGAAGAAAAAATGAGCAGAGGGGAAATTCGCGTGGCAGCAAAAGCGCCAGTCGCGGTGAGTGTTGGACCTGTGGTAAGACCAGACATTTCCGGTCCGCTCTACTTTTTGTTGGTACTTTGCTGCCCAATAATAATTAATAATTATATTGTGTCATTCTGCATCTTTATCTCGCACATCATTGTTATGACAGATTTCCTAACCTCTCGTAACATCACGTTGTACACACATAATAAGTTATTATATAGTTTTTACGCACTGAAATTGACTACAACTTCTCCAAATCCTTTTTTTTCAAACAACGTGTCATTGCACATGTAAAAGATTAGAGTACTGTAATCGGAAGGAAATGAATATCAGAAAACGTTTAATTGATTATATTTGTCATTATTTATGTAAGTATCCTGTATTTCAATACTTTTTACAAATGCACACAATTACGTGTCATTCCTAGCAATATACTAATAAATAATAGTTCTTTCTTATTTACAGTGATATATCAGATTTCTATATTTTTATTAAAAGTAGCATGGTATGATTTGTGCAATCTATTTCTATTAATGCTGAAATGAAAGAAATCATTAACAAAATAAGTTGCTGACGTCGAAACCTTAAAATTATTAGCTGTCTTATAAACTGTGATAAGGTATGTATATTTATGAGATTTAATAACATTTTTATTATAATTACTCTGCACAAGACATTCTGATTATTATGCTACTGATTAACTTTACTAAATGTCCATTTTTCAGATAGAAAAAAAACTGAGAACAATTAACATATAACATGCATCTGTAGCACTTTGCAGAAAAAGCTTGTCATCAACCATCAAGAAAGAATTCATCAACAAAGCACGAGATTCTTTTAAGCAGGGGTTTATTATTACTGTCAGATATCAGATATTAAATGTTACAATATTATTAAAATTTTATTTAGAGATACTTTCATATACATAACAATGATGTGCATGTCAAAGATACTGAATGGTATAATACAATTATAATTACTAATTATTGAGCGGTAACAAAGTACCAATAAAAAACGAAAATATTCTTGTTTGCAGACCTGTTTTCTGAGAAAATGTCACTATCATGATATTTTTATAAAAAACGTATATGCATGTAAGTGAGAATATTATGTATAGTTAAACTTTTAATTTGCTGATATGTACTGTCACAGCTTTTTCACGCGCGGTCCGGGGCGTGTGCCGGATCAAAAGGGGAAAAGGAGAGAAAGGTGATAGGCCTCTCCGGTGATTCTCCCGCACCTCCGACACTCCACGAAACGAGCTTAAGGTTGGGCGCCAGACGCGTAAATTCGCGTCCGCGAAATCGCTAATAACCAAAAGAGAGAGACGCAAAACGAAACACGTCGGGGTGCGAGGGAATTGCTAGCTCGACCTAAGAGCAGAGCGGGATTGATTAAGGGCAGCGCGATATCCGGCGGGGTGACACGTAAATCATAACTTCAATCCGCTAACAGATAAAGAGTAACATTTATTGCGTAATCAATTTAGAGAAAATAATAAAAGCCAATTTGGCTTCCATTAATAACGCGAGCAGATCGTTGATAACATGGGCGTCAATCTTTGAATAACACAGAAAGAATACGTGGACGCCAGGAAAACACGAAAAATTACGCAGATTTAATAAGCGCGCGGAAGGCGCCGGTATTACGCAGGATAATACTAACAGAAACTAAATTCACGAACAAATAATATGAAAAGAAAACTAACTTCACGAAGGCTTCAAATTAATAGAGCCGGCGACATCGGCAAAACATAATCGGAGTAACGTGAAATAATATTGCGTGAGCTGGCACGACGTTGGAGCGCGTGAACGCAAGGGCCCAAGGCCGTGCAGAGATTTTGTCGCTAATAATCTTAATCTAACGCAAGGAATACTCGTAGTCTACCGCGAATAATAATCTTAACCTAGTAGGAATAATATTCTTAACCTAAGGCGAATAACCTTCTTGAGATAACGCGAATAACATCTGGACGTAACTAATCAGTCGGGGTGATCCGTATTTTACCGTCATTTATCACGCAAATAACGTCTCAACGCCAGGAGTCAATCGGCGCGAACAATATTCTCACGCAAATAATATGTCGACGCGGACGATATTCTCACGCAGTTATTATCCTACGTACGTGCTCGAAAGCAAGACTCAGGCGCGAACAATACGGCAAGCAGGGGGGACAAACTCGCTGGATTTTTGGGCGACGGAAGTGGCAGTACGGGGGGACAGCGATAGAGGCAGCACCGTCGTTCTTTTCTCTTCTCCTCTCTAATCCCCTCGTCAACAAACAGCAAAAGCGCGGCTGAGTGCAGCTGAGCTCATGAAGATTCGTTAACTTGTGCAAGATTATAGTGTATTGGACTGCAGCAGAGAATTTGCAAGAGAAATAGAGTAGAAGGAAGGAAAGCTGAGAAAGGATTTATCGAAACGGATAAGATTATTTTTATTTACATATATTACATATATATATTATTATTCATATAATATTTAGTTTAGAATATTAAATAATATATTAGTCTTTAATATTAAATATATATATATGTATATTATCATTTATATTAATATAATTATTAGTATTTTAATAAGTATTTTTATACAAAGATGGTACGTAAATGCTGTGTGCCCAAATGCTTTTCGAATAAGGATACACCTGTACATAGGCTTCCACGAGATACACAAAAAGCAGAACAATGGCTAAGAACAATTGGACGGACTGATTTGATAGGTAACATAGAAATAATAATATTTATATTACTATGGAAATAATATTTATATTTGCTTACGTTGAAAATATAAGCATACGCACATATACGCACTCGCGTGTGTGTGTGTGTGTGTGTGTGTGTGTGTGTGTGTGTGTGTGTGTGTGTGTGTGTGTGTGTGTGTGTGTGTAATATATAATATGTTTACAAAGATTTTGTTTATATTACAGGTGCATCGGAGACAATACTGAAAGAATTACGGATCTGTACTTTACATTTTCCAGATCATATGATTTGTATTGACACAAAAAGACGTGTACTAAAAAATGATGCTATTTCATCTATGCATCTATCAGATGAAATAGAAACTGTTAATATTAATATCAATATTAACAGTAATAATAATAACATTATGTCATGTATTGCCAGTACTAGTCAAATCAATGAAACAGTTGAAAATGTACAGTGCAATCCTAATTCTATATCATTGAATTGTAAAGACAAAAGAGTCCTAGAATTACAAAGGAATGTGAGAAGAATGAAGAAATCCATTTATAAAAAGAAAAAAATTATTGAAAAACAGAGAAGAGAAAAGAAGAATTTGCAACGAAACAAATGGAAGGATATGATTACAGACTTGACGAAATATCAGAAAATCTTTTTTGATATGATCGAAAAAAAAAACAAGCACAGTAACAACTGTGCCGCAATTAACACGTAGAACTACGTCTATTAGAATAGAACATATATGGAAGAGGCATTAAACATCGAGTCTGTGTCCGACATCGTGCGAGAGAGAAACGTTAATTGCGCGAGAGAGAAAGGTAGTGAAGCCTAATCGTCCGCAATGCGCATACGCAGATATCGATAACCATATAATACTATTTCATGTTAAAGTATTCAGCGAAGGAAACTAGACGTAGGGCTACGTCAACTGTCAGTTGTCGTAGTTCGACGTTGTTGGCACAAACTACGTTGTTGCTTGCGGCACAGTTTGTGCCAACAACGTCGAACTACGACAACTGACAGTTGACGTAGCCCTACGTCTAGTTTCCTTCGCTGAATACTTTAACATGAAATAGTACTATATGGTTATCGATATCTGCGTATGCGCATTGCGGACGATCAGGCTTCACTACCTTTCTCTCTCGCGCAATTAACGTTTCTCTCTCGCACGATGTCGGACACAGACTCGATGTTCAATGCCTCTTCCATATATGTTCTATTCTAATAGACGTAGTTCTACGTGTTAATTGCGGCACAGTTGTTACAGTGCTTGTTTTTCTTTCGTTTTTTTTTGTTTATTTTTTTTTTCGTTGGAAGAGAAAATCTTCGTTTCGCCCCTCTAAAAGTGATAATCTTCTAATTCTTGCCAAGGCAATTACCTACCTTTATTTTTTCATCTCAATCCTTACGATCTACCATCCTTGTCTTTGCCTTTTTTTTAATATTACCTTTACTTTCCATTATTGTCTTTTCTTCTTCAGTATTTATAAATGTACCATCTTTCCTTCCTATTTTGTTGTATTCGAAGCTACAGTTTTATCATTCTATTCAGTTATTATCATTATTGGTTTATGATATGAGAAATAACTGATATATCTTTTGCATTGTAAATTTTCCATGTGTCTTGTGAACACCATATCAATACATGAACCACCCAGTGTTGTTGATGCTTTTTCAGATATTAGATGCATTCCCAACTCATTTGTCATAAACTCTATAAACTTTTCGTTTTCATGCTTGATTATATCCAAGTTAAAGTCTCCGGATAGTATAATGGGTATATCTTTATTTCTTTCATTTTCCATTAAAATTTCTTTTTTATCTTCGTTTATCCTGTATCTATGTAATTTATAACGTATAAAATTTTTTATATTCTCTATGGAGGTGTTTGGATTTATGTATACTCCCAACATTAAACATTTCTTTTTGCCAAATATGGCTTCAATTGCGCATATATCACCATATTTGTCTACATTTTCTAATTGTTTTTCATATTCATCTCTAATTCTTTTTAGCATATAAGATGTCGCTTTTGTACTCGCTCCATTCCTCTCGTATATGCAAACACCTCCTGCTCTCACATCTTTTTGTTTGTACTGTGTTATTTTTTTAAATCCTTTGATATTCACTTTCTCTTCTTCATTCAGCCACGTTTCATTCAAAAATAACAAGTCGATATTTTGTACTATATTATCTGATTCCAAGTCTTCTCGATGTGCTCTCAGGCTTTGTACATTATAACATATTAACGAATTGTTTGCTTTTAAAAGAAATTCCTTAGCTTCTTCAAAAACAGTTCTTAATTTATATTTTCGCAAACGTTGCATTTCGTTTTTTAAATCAATTATTTTTGGTGAATTGGTACCATTACTGTGATAGAATTTATAATCATTTTTTTTATTAGTTAAAAATAACCCCTCAATAGATGTTACTCTCGAAAGCGCAACATAAACTAGCTGTTGATCCTGACTCTTATGATAGTTAAAAACAATTTCGTTGTACGTTCCTCCCTGTGACTTGTGGATAGTCAAGGCACTAGCCGGTGACAACGGAAATTGAATTCGTTTACATTTGATTTTAGACGTAATAGTGATGGTTGCATGTCTTTTTGAAATTGGAGTCCACGTTTTTAACAAAACTCCTGCTCTGCTTTCTATCAATGATTTGGATTTGCATCTTAATTTTGCACCAATTTCTTTTTTATTGAAATCCAGCCACAGTCTCTTTAAGATTAATTCGTCTTCCTCCTCGTATTCCAAATATTTCATTTCTCCTACTGCGCCATTTACTATCCCATCTTCTACGTCTATGTTACAGTTTACCATGTATGGTTTTCCCACACTCAATTTCAACATGTACGGTAATCCTCCGCACTCGGTGACACTCAGTTTATATAACTTTGTTTTTGCATTTATCAGTTCTTTGTCACTAGAGTAACCCTGTATTAAATCTTTGCATTCGCAAGTATACGACTCATCTATTGACTCGACGTTGTATTTGTCTACTTCTCTATTTTGATGGAATAGGCGTATTGCACCAAAAACATGTTTGTTACACCACTCTACAGTTCTAAAACGACTCTCTATTAACTTTGTCTCGTTTTCCGTCAATGCCTCTCCGTTTCCTATTTTATTAAGTATCGTTGAAAAGACTAAATCGCTTTGTCGCATTACTCTTGTCAATTCATAAAATTGGAGCGATTGCCAAAGATATGCTCCATTTATTGAGTCTCTTAACGATTTGTAAATGGCTCTTGCATTAACTGGTGGCAGTTGTCTAAGATCACCACAGAAAATCACATTCATTCCTCCAAAAGGATCGTCAAAATTGCCAGTGATATCGCACATTCTACTGTTTATCTTGTCTAATATCTCCGCGCCTATCATGCTTACCTCGTCAATAATTACAACTCTCACTCCTGCGAATGCATTCCGATAAGTCTGTATAGTCTCTCTTGCCAATCCTGGGTTAGTTCTTCTCGAAATTGCTATCTTAAACGTTGCATGTACGGTAGTTCCTCCTATGGTCACTGCAGCTTTTCCTGTGGATGCACATGCTACGTATGCATTTGTTTTTATGTTTTGAGTTTGTGCAAATCTATTCGTTATTTTTTTTGCTAAGTTTAGTGTAAAAGTTTTACCACTTCCAGCCACTCCTGTAAAAAATACTTGAAAAGTTCTATCTGCGGTTAGCAATGAATTCATCAAAGTCAGAAGGAAATCTCGTTGTTCTTGATTTGTTCTGCGCATTCTCTTACAAAACTCCTCTGCTGTCATAACGTTTTTGCGTATTCTAACTACTGCTGTCAAGTTTCCCACCTCAATACTATTTATATCATCATTATTAGCGCTGGTTGTCGCCATCGATTGTAAAATTAGTTCTTGCCTTGCGTCTATTTCCTCTCTTTCCTCCTGTAGATCTTCACAAAGCCTTTTATATTCTTCCATGTGTTTTTCGATATCTACTTTTTGATATTCACCAAACTTACTCTTAATAGTTTCAATTCTTTCATCGAACAGCTGCAAGTACTTCATGCGATCAGTGATTTCTATATGTTCACATCTAAATGGGATGAATAACGTAACCATCTCGCGCTTATATTCCGTCATTTTATCTGACATCTCGTAATTACAGTAACACAGGATTCTTGCCCATTTTCTCTTTTTATAGTTTCTGTTGTTCATTGTATACCATGCTGCATAGTCTGCCAAACATACATCCTCTATTTGAGTTGGTCTTTGTTCGTACTTTTGTATCACGTTCAAAGTCCACACATCTGTTGAATCGTTTGGTATCTGTTCCATGTCCATCTGTTTCTTCTTCTTATGTCTTTTTACACGTTCACTAGCCCACATGGTTGGGATGAAGATTACCTCTCTACTCGCCTCAGACATGGGTTGTCTTAACAAGTACCAAGCTCCTTCTTGGCAAGACATCTCAACAGTGTTCAACATATTGATACACACTTTCCTCATTAATCCTATGAAATCTAGTTCTGGATTTTCATCCTGTAATTCCACAAGTTGTCTTTGAAGATAACTTACTCCTCTGTTGCTTTTGTTAACATATTCAACAACATATGCTGCGCATGAGTATTCATTAATAATGAATTGCAAGTCCATATTTGAATTGAGTATGCTTGCTATCCATGGATTGAAAGTGTTTGTCCACAATTCGTTTATATTTCTTTTGTAAAAAACAGTAGGTCTTCGTATACTTACTCGAATCACATCTAAGTAGTACTTCATTGTCATATTATTATTAACTAAAAACTCTTCAATTGTATCGTAACTTTTATTATTCAGTTTTTCATTTATTTTAGATGCCCGCTTTTTCAAATCTTCTCTGCGACCATCGTTTTTAGTGATGGGTATCAAGACGCAAGTTTGATCCATAGGCCAGTAGGGTATATTAAACCGACACTTATTGTCTTTTTTTTTTTTTGAAACATGTAAACGTGTGCTTGTGCACTTGATTAGCGTATGTTTCTGGTAAATCAGTGACTGATACTGAGCACAAATCTCTGATTAGTAATATTGTTTTGTTCATATTCTCCGAAATTGCTTCTTTGGGGTCATTTTCTAGCCAAAGCAATATATGCGCGTGTGGGCTACCTCTATTTTGGAACTCAATGCGTTTAAAGAAGTCTATCACTCTATACTTTCCAAAGGAATTGTATGATTTTTTTGCTGATGAAATTCTCATAATTACCTCGACAATTTTGTTAAAATAAATGCAGCATATTACTGGATCTTCATTTACTAAGCTGGCCCTCTGTAATGCTCGTAATTCGTTCATTGGATCTGTAAGTTCTTGCCCGTTTCCTTCTCTACTTAGTCTGTACAATGTCTTTAGGAGGTGTGGCCAGCGTATCTCGTTTGCACTCATCGTTAGAAACATTGTAGGTTTCCCAAGTTGTCTTATCATCGCAAACAAATCTTTCTTCCGTGAATTCCAATATTGCATAGAGTTTGGAATAGACTTCAAAAAGGCTATATTCTTTTCCACACATTCATCCAGGTACCGGGTGGTAAAAAATTATATGTCATGGTTCTGACAGATGATTCTCCAGATCGAGATCGGTAAAGATCTGAAAAAAGTTGCATCCGCAAAATTGATCTTGACCTTGAAATTTAAGGTCAAACTTTTTTATTGGCTTAAAAAATTCTGCTCATCAAGAGGAACAAAAGTCTTAAAGAGACCATAGGTCGCAAATAAACCCTTCAACCCAAAAGAAAATCATAAAGTTGAAAAAATTGGGATATGTGATTTTGTCGCGAATATTGATAAAAGAAGTTTTGTCTTTCTCTATCGACAAACTGACAAATCAATTCATGCTTTTCTTTTCCCTCAGGAACAGAGAAAACTCATGTTCCGCTACCAACATAAGCAGTCTATGTTAATATGTCTATGGTTTAAATCGATTTATCATTTATATCAATTATATTAATATATGTGGCGGCTGGCCCTATCGCGCCTAAGGGCCTTGGCACATAGAAAAACTTAAGCAGTAAAACTTAAGCAGTAAGAAATCAACAGTATGGATTCGCTACCGCTTAGGGCCGTGCCTTAAGTTCTTGACTGTGATTGGCTGATTTGCTTACTGCTTGAGTTTTACTGCTTAAGTTTTTCTATGTCCCAAGGCCTTAAAGCAGGGCGGCCCAGCCACTACTACTCGCAAACGCTGGGTAGCGCTAGGTGGCGCCGCTGTGCACGGAAGCTTCCCACGGCGCTCCATAGGCGGCGTCAAGCGCGAATTTAACTCGTATATAAAGAGGCCATGAGAGCCAACTAGACACTTTTTCTTTTGCCACGGTACGCGGCCTAGAGAACCTTACGGCTTAATTATAAGATATCGTCGGTATCTCACTCTGCCTTTGATTTGGAAACGCTTACGATGGAACGTCGTTTGCGACATCAACGTAGGCGAATGCATAGAGATGGTCGTGACCAACGTCTAATGCTCCGAGCAATTGACCAAGCCCTTGGAAATTATGCACGAGCACGCGAAATTTATGCCAATTTTCTACAAAATCGCGTTAACGGACGACGGGTACGCCCTTGTGAAATTCCAGATCATCGAGAATTTCAACGCCTTGAAGAACGTTTTGAGGACCAAGAGCGATTTGAAATGCGGGCCGCTGGTCATCATAGAGCAGGACGACCTCGAATTCATTGGCAAACCGAAGAGCGGGTCATTGCATTGGCACGAGCTTTTCCCGTCATGGGTTTACGGCGTATAGCGGCACGCGTAGGCATATCGCACCCGACAGTGCTTCGCATAATACGCGAGGAGGGCTTGCGGCCTTACCGGGTGCAAATAGTGCAGGAGTTGCGGCCTAGAGACCGTTATGCTCGCAAAGAATTCTGTCGGTGGATGTTACAAAAACTCCGTAATAATCCCAACTTTTTAGAAAACGTGCTGTTCACGGATGAATCTAGTTTTTCTAGCACGAGCATTTTGAACAGACAGAATGTCCGTATTTGGGCTTATCGGAACCCTCACGCCATGTTACAGCGTGTTCAACAGGGGCGTTTCGCGATTAATGTCTGGGCAGGAATTATTAATAATAGTTATATTGGTCCCGTTTATCTGCCATTGCGACTGACAAGCGCGCATTATCTTACATTTTTGCGACATGACCTAGTGCGTAGAATGCGACAAATTATTCCCCGTGAGCGCCGCAACCGCGTTTATTTCATGCATGATGGCGCACCACCACATTTTGGTAGGCAAGTTCGTGCTTTTCTTTATCAGCTTTTCGGAACCCGGTGGATAGGACGCAGACCTGCACCACATTTGTGGCCACCTCGCTCTCCCGACCTAAATCCTCTAGATTTTTTCTTTTGGGGAGCTCTGAAAGCATTTGTTTATAGGTCAGGCATAGCGGTTAGAACAGCTGAAAATTTAAGACAGCGCATCGATGAGGGAGTAGTTAGATTGACACGAAATGAAACTATTCTTGCCAGAGTGAGGTCTAATTTAAAGGCAAGACTACAAGCTTGCTTGCGAAATGGAGGACGTCACGTGGAAGCCGGAGAACAAGCACGTATGCTGAGAGCCATCGGTGTGAACGGAACGGTTCTCTGGGTACCCAGACGTAGAAGACGTCGTCAAAATGCAGCGCATGACTAGATTCGCGACACACACACACACACACACACACACACACACACACACACACACACACACGACAGAGGGTTTGGAGTCATTAAATACCGTGGAAGTGACGAACCGCGGGGTCCTGATCTCTGCGTGACACACACACACACACACACACACACACACACACACACATACACACACACACACACACACATACACACACACACACACACATTAACATAGACTGCTCATGTCGGTAGCGGGACATGAGTTTTCTTTGTTCCTGAGAGAAAAGAAAAGCATGAATTGATTTGTCAGTTTGTCGATAGAGAAAAACAAAACTTCTTTTATCAATATTCGCGACAAAATCACATATCCCAATTTTTTCAACTTTATGGTTTTCTTTTGGGTTGAAGAGTTTATTTGCGATCTATGGTCTCTTTAAGACTTTTGTTCCTCTTGATGAGCAGAATTTTTTAAGCCAATAAAAAAGGTTGACCTTAAATTTCAAGGTCAAGATCAATTTTGCGGATGCAACTTTTTTCAGATCTTTACCGATCTCGATCTGAAGAATCATCTGTCAAAGCCATGACATATAATTTTTTACCACCCGGTACGTTTTATCTTCTATCATACGTCGAGTAATATTCTCAGCAGTGGCGTTTACTTTGAAAGTAGAATAGAGTCCTTCGGTAACTCTCAAACGCATTATCTTTGCAGCCATATAAAGAATATGCTGTGGTGTTACTCCGCGTCGATCTTTACGTCTAATCTCACTTGTTGCTATTTTGAACGGAGTTACTCTGATGCCTTCTTTAAAGACTCGTGGATGTCCGTAGTATATTGCCGGGAAAGATAATTCTTCTGCATACGAGTCAAAGACGATGCTTAAAGGCTTTTTATTTTGCCCGGGTGCTATATCCAAGTATTTACTTTCGTTCCAAAGCATTGTGTGTTGTTGTCCCAAAAACAATTCTTTATCATTCTCACTTTCAATCGTCTCAATTACATTATCATCTTGTTCGTTGTCTCTTGAACAACTTGTACTTGGTCGCTGTCCATCATCGACATTGTTCATATCTCGTTCAATATACTCTATTTTATTGAATTTATACAGAGGCGTTGTCACCATGTAGCGTAGCCATTCCTTAACAACTCGCTTCTTCACAAGGCCACTCAGATACGATGTTTTATGTATAATATGTTTCTTAATACTTACATTGAATGAATAATCATCATCTAATTGACGTGGTAATTGTTTTACCATGTTATCTACCTCCACCGGTACGTTAATTACCTGTCCTATTATTTTATATGATCCACTTTCATATCGTAATCTTCTTATTTGCATAAAAGGTAGTCTTGGAGAAATCAGACGCTCAGTAATGGGATCCAATGGAGGCAAATTCTTTGGATGTTCAGGATATTTATAACCATTTGTTTTGCTTAGACTTGGAATTTCTCCTTTGGTAAGCGATTGTCTACAAGTTGAACAGATTTCAAAGTCCTTGAGACACTCAATCTCATTATCAAAATCTCTTTTTAGAACATCTATGTGACTTTGAGCTACTTTAGTTAAATCTTGTTTATACCATAATTGATCACAAACATCACACACGTATCCAAACTCGTTCTTCAGAAAATTATTTTTAAAAACCTTAGATGCATTCATATAAATCTGTCGAAATATCTCAGGCCTCTTTTCGTGGACCTTGCTCTTGTTCTTCAGTAAATTCCTGCTGCGCTTTCTTTTTTCGTTTCCTACATTCTCTGGATCTTTCGGTAGATGACTTAGCTGTCATTTCCAGATTTCTCAATGATGATGTTTTTGATGCGTCCTCTTTTGCTTTCTTCCTACATTCTCTGGATCTTTCGGTAGATGACTTATTGTTAGCTGTCATTTCCAGATTTCTCAATGATGATGTTTGTGATGCGTCCTCTTCCGCTTTCTTCTTTCGTTCCCTACATTGTCGTGATCTTTCCGTAGACGACATCTCAAGCCTATGTTTTTCTCGTGGACCTTGCTCTAGTTCTTCATTATATTCTAGATGCGCTTTCTTTTTCCGTTTCCTACATTTTCTTGACCTTTCGGTAGATGACTTTGCCTCGGGCATTTCCAGATTTCTCATTGAAGATGTTCGCAACGCGTCTTCTTCCGCTTTCCTTTTTCGTTCCCTACATTGTCGTGATCTTTCCGAAGATGATATTGCAGACTTCTTCTCATTTCTATCAGAACTTGTTGTTGGCATCTTTTCCTCTTGAGCGTCCTTTATTCGTTTCATATATTCCTGTGATTCTTCGGTAGATGACATTGCGTTCCTTACTCGATTCTACTCCTCTTCGTGGACTCCTTTATTAAACCATTCACAATTTATTTTATGTTATTAAATTTTTTAATTATTAACTCTATACCTGTATACGTGAGTTATTTATTTATTTATTT